>NW_026462037.1:0-70770 GCF_021730395.1 Mercenaria mercenaria | reverse complement strand
TATACACGCTTCACCCCTAAATTCTACATCTCTGATAAATGTTGCAGTTAATCGAAAATGATGAAAACGTGTACTGAGATGCAAGCGTGTAAAACGAGATGCAAGAAATTGCACACTAAATGCATGCGCACCTTGTAATGAGAAAATTTTATTGCACATAGCAGCGTGCACTGATTGAATATATTAAATGCTACGATGTTAAATTGATAAGAAAGTTTTCTTTAACTTTCTAAAATTCGGTAAATAAACAACCCTACTTTATTATTGAGAAATGCTTTTACATTAGAATTAGATCTTAAATTTAAACTTCATAGTTCTGTTATCTTTTAAATTTTTGTTTAGAACTGAATAAATATCTATATGAATTAACGCTCCGTTTTAACACTTAAATAATATATACTAAATTCAAAAAGGAAGATAATTAGAATACAATAATTATATACTTATTCTTGCATACCAGACTGGGATTTCTGGTGATTTCACCGGTGCTGGAAAAATCCATCTTATAGGCATAGGAAATAGAGATCAATATAATTGCACCTTTACTAATCCTACCAGGTGTTCTGTATTACAAAAGTGGATCTATTGTGACATTTTGATACAAGCAAAACTGTATTATCTGCACTTTTATTTACCTACTGGTACTTCGTTTTATTATTGGCTTGTTAAAAGTTAATTTTTTACCATATGTAAGTTGACAGAATCATAGGAACCATGTCTTGAGGGGTAAAACAAACACAAATAAATAAATCCTTAATGATTTTGTTGTGCAAAAAAGTATGATATTGTGTCTTAAACAGTTTTCATTTTCCACTCAATTGTGTAATTGCAAGGGAAGTAAACTAATAGATCTCTACTTATAAGTACTAGTCCAAGGCAAGAGTTGTCATTCTTTGTGGATCACAACTTTAAATTAAAAATTAAAACTTCTGTTATTGATATTAACAAAACTATCATAAACTTCACATTTGTGAAATCATTTTTGGTTATTTCAAGGACTTGGAAATTAATTTCTAGACTTTATTTAATGTAATTCTATCACTGAAAATTTTAGGGCCTATCTCTACATCTTACACCCCGGGTGCAAGATGACTCTTGTTCCGTAAATGACTTATAACGAACTATATATGTACAGAAGATTTGTGTAGTAATGATAATGTTTTAGGTAAAACGGGATAAAGATAAAATACATTGATAGTTTCTCTTTGTTCCTTAAAACATATTTCTCGATTCTAAAAAAAACGTCATTTTACGGAAATAACATAACGTTTCAATGCAGATGATAAAACAGAACCGGAACTATTACGTTGATTTCGACTTTGTAACGTCATGACGTACTTCCTGTTTACGGACGTAAAGTTCCCGCGCTTTGTTAGTACGCTACTGTAAGTAAAAAGTGATATAATAAAATCATTTGTTTGAATTTATTTTTACTATCATTTTTTTTTAAATGGCTTGCAAGAAAAAGATTCAATCACTGGCTGTAGGTACAGATGGGAATATCTGGCTCTCGGGTAACTGTTAATGACTTCGTTTATGAAGTGATTGCCACAGTTGTTAGTAACATAAAACACATTCATGTTCTGTTAAATCTTATTTTCCATAACTGTTTTAACTGTTTTTATTCTATATGTTTGTCAATGGTTTGAGTATTTTTCAATTAGTACAAAGTTTTATTGAATCTATTGATTTAATTACACCCCTTCACGATGCTGATCGAATCAGAAACTATTTGATATTACAGGTAGTTCTTTTCCAAGTTCATAATTATTCATACACTCTGTCTTGACAGCTCATTTATCAAAATAAACTTTAAGTTAAATCCTTACGGGACTTTATGGTTTTTGTAAATTGCACTACCAACCCGCATGAAGTTGGTATATATCTACATTTCAAGTTTCACTGAAATATGCTCTTTAGGCTATATTCTTGACAAGGAAAGCGTAAAAACCGAAACTCTACAGATTGTTTGATCCTGAGTTCGATTGTTGGGCAAAAGTTTGTTCTCCGTGGCGATTTGATAAAAAAAACATTGTGTCGGAAGTCATTTTGTCCTTTACCTATGAAACATGATGAGAACAAGTACAGATCCTAGGATATGTTATATGTTAAGTTATGTTAATTATCCGTCGTTGCATAAAAATGATTTAATACTCTAACTACCCGATTTTCTAGTCCTTTGGGATCATGCAGTCCATTCAGTGGATGTGTTACAGTGTAATAGAGTTCCGCTTAAGCCGGTGCAAGGGGACTTTTGAGGTGTAACGAGCTATATGTATCCAATTTTCAATTATAAATAAAGTCTAGTATGCCCTGGGAGCATTGTCTATCACAAGTCTATAGTTTTACTCAATTATTTTTTGAAATAGTTCAATTAACATGCACATGGTAATTTTGAAGTAAAAAGTATATGTTCAGCGTTGTGATATTTTGCATATAAAGAAAACATATTAAGGTATGACTCTTACATTTATCAGGATGTATTAAAGCAGACCTAACCGTATTTGGTACAGGCACTTGAAATACGTGTACTAACTCACTATGAACATTGAAGCAATTAATGCAACACAAATAAAATGTTTTACATAGCTCCCATATTATATTGTTAGCTTCTATTGCAAAGCATGAATGTAGGACTGTAAATTCGGCCACATTTGTCAAACTATTGAAAATTCACATAATGAAATGCAAACTTGTTGAACATGTTAGATCAAAACGTATTTTGCTAGCGTAAATAAAATATTAAAGACAACGTTGCTCATGTAGATATTGCATCTGCTGTTCATCTAGTGAAAGATATAGGAATATTAAGTTACGGTCTTTCTTAACTTAGGTATATCCGCCAAGTTAGAGAACAGCTTATCCACCCCGAGGCTTGCCGAGGCGGACAAAATTACGTTAAGAAAGACAGTAACCTTATATTCTATTTATCCTGCAGTCAATGAAATCTGTGTATAGCATATTTTTGTTTATGAATGTTTTTCGGTACAAAAATAATCCAGACAGATTTTTACTCATTTATAATTGCCTACGTCCTTGCTTGATTCAGTTATACACGATTCCATACAATAAAACATTATTCCTTACCTCATGCTTTGCCTTCTGTGTATTAAAAATCATAGGCGCTAACACGGCATTCGTGTACAAAACAAGCAAAGTGGTTTTGACTTGGATAAAACACAGCCAAAAAACCACGCTTGAGTTGAATTCCAAAGCCCGTAATTTCTACCTTATATTTACTCCATTTCCGTGCAAGACAAATGAGAGGTAAATGAAGTCCTTCCACCACGAATGGTTTAGATCTATGAATTACAATAAACGACTGCTTAAAACTGGTTATATTATTAGATTTCTAACTAGAAATGTCAAAACGCTACAATACACAAAGTCAAGGTCGATTCACTCAGTCTTTAAAAAACCGTCACCGTACCATTCCCTATTGAAGTAAACTAGGATAGAGTGATATAATTTTTGATTTTTTTTTTACCTTGACTGTTCTCACAAAACGATAAAATGTTTGAGCTTCGAACTCTTGACCAAGTTTACACTGCCTACAGCACATATACTTTAAAATGTAGTCCGTCAGTTGTATTGACCGTATAAACCCCTATTGACTGAATAAACCCAAAATTTACACGGCAGTCAGATATCGGCCTGATAAATGCCTAGTGGTAGGATAAATGTTGATCTTTAGCTTATCATATACATAAACAAAACAGCTTATAATATTCATGAACAATATAAACCAACAGTCATTTATATATATATATATATATATATATATATATATATATATATATATATATATATATATATATATATATATATATATATATATATATAAAACATTTATAGATACATTTTTAACACATTTTGTGTCATTAAATTTCTTCCTTAACGAGAAAAATGTTCGATATTTCTTTATTTTGTTTTTATTTTTCACGACAATTACTAAGTGAATTCTTGACACCTTAAATTGGTTTTGACAGAAGTGCCAAAACTCGAACACATATAGAATCTCAATCTCTCCACGTCAATTAGAATTATGATATGTTATTTCTGTTTTAAGAATTCAATAGTATCTCAGTCCTTTTTTGTGACCAACAAGGCATTTACATGTTAATTACTGTGCATGATTGATGAAAGATATGCGTCTCTGTGAGAATAACAGAATAGCAGACTAGCAGAATAACTCCAGCAGAATAGCAGAATAACAGAATAGCAGAATAACTTCAGCAGAACAGCAGAATAACTCCATCAGAATAGCAGAATAACAGAATAGCAGAATAACTCCAGCGGAACTGCAGAATAGCAAAATAACTCCAGCAGAATAGCAGAATAGCAGAATAACTCCAGCAGAACAGAAGAATAGCAAAATAGCAGAATAACTCCAGCAGAATAGCAGAATAACAGAATAGCAGAATAACTCCAGCAGAACAGCAGAATAATTCCAGCAAAATAGCAGAATAACTCCAGCAGAATAGCACAATAACTCCAGCAGAATAGCAGAATAATTCCAGCAGAATAGCAGAATAACTCCAACAGAATAGCAGAATAATTCTAGCAGAACAGCAGAATAACTCCAGCAGAGTAGCAGAATAACTTTAGCAGAATAGGAGAATAACTCCAACAGAATAGCAGAATAACTCCAGCAGAACTGCAGAATAGTAGAATAACTCCAGCAGAATAGCAGAATAACTCCAGCAGAATAGCAGAACAACTCCAGCAGAATAGCAGAACAACATTAAAAAGACAAAAATGTTAAATTATTTTTTTTTCATTTTACCTCGCATCTGTATGACAACTAAATTAGCCTAAGACTATTTTTGCGGTAAACATGTAACCCTTATTTGTTAAAAAACATTTTTGTCAGTTAAAAGAACAACTTTAAGACCGACTTTATACATTATACGTCTCGCATATTACCTCGCACAATTAACATTAGCCTAAGCTAGAAGAATAGCAGAATAACTACAAAAATGCTAAATGATTTTTTTTTTTCATTTTACCTCGCATCTGCTGAAGTTGTTCTTTCGACAGACAAAAATGATTTACTAACAGTCATTAAAGCAGTAATGGTAACATGTGTATCGCAAAAAGAGTCTTATGCTAATGTTAATTGTGCGAGGTAATATGCAAGACGTATTATGTTTAAAATTGTTGTTTTAACAGAGAAAAATGTATTTCTAACAAAATATAATGGTAAGATGCTTACTGCAAAAATAATCTTAGGCTAATTTTAATTGTCATACAGATGCGAGGTAAAATGAAAAAAAGTTATTCTGCTATTCTGCTGGAGTTTAAAACATCATTTAGCATTTTTGTCTTTTTAATGTTGTTCTGCTATTCTGCTATTCTGCTGGAGTTGTTCTGCTATTCTGCTATTCTGCTGGAGTTGTTCTGCTATTCTGCTGGAGTTATTCTGCTATTCTGTTATTCTGCTATTCTGCTGGAGTTATTCTGCTATTATGTTATTCTGCTATTCTGCTGGAGTTATTCTGCTGTTCTGCTATTCTGCTGGAGTTATTCTGCTATTCTGTTGGAGATATTCTGCTATTCTGTTATTTTGCTATTCTGCTGGAGTTATTCTGCTATTCTGCTGTTCTGTTGGAGTTATTCTGCTATTCTGTTATTCTGCTATTCTGCTGGAGTTTTTCTGCTATTCTGCTAACTTTCCAGAGACAAGATATGCACGGATTTGTGAAGTCTGAAATAGATTTAGATCAGTGACAATTTTATTGTCGAGCTCGCTTGCGGATGCGAAGACATAGTTGTCCAAATGGCTGTTCGGTGTATGTGCGTGCGTGTGTGTGTGTGCGTCCGTCCGGATTTGTTTGTCCGGACAATAACTTTGACATGCATGGAGCAATCTTGTTTTTATTTGGCATGAATGTTAACCTCAGTAAGACGGAGTGTCAAGCGCAAACCTCACGTTCCTATCTCAATGGTCAAGGTCACAATTACAGGTCAAATGTCAAATTCAAAAATGACTTTGTCCGGAGAATTTCTTCTTCATGCATGGAGGGATTTTGATGTAACTTGGCACAATTGTTCAAAATGATGAGACGGAGTGTAATACGCAAGAACCAGGTCCTTATTTCTAAGGTCAAGGTCACACTAAGAGGTCAAAGGATACAAGAATGACAACTTTGTCCGGAGCATTTCTTCTTCATACATGGAGGGATTTTGATGTCGCTTGGCACAAATGTTCACCACCATGAGGCGGAGTGTCAAGCGCAAGAACCAGGTCCCTAGGTCAAAGGTCAAGGTCACACTTAGAGGTCAAAAGTCAGATTTAAGAATGACTTTGTCTGGAGCATTTCTTTTTGATGCATAGAGGGACTTTGATGTAACTTGGCACAGTTGTTCATCATCATGAGACGGAGTGTCATGCGCAAGATATTAGAATTACTTCCCTTTGTTGTTACTATAAATAGCTTATATTCGTAACTTTTTTATTACTGGTCGTAGGGAAAAATCAATACCACATTTTTTGTAGTACAACTTGCATGTTACATCCAATTTTCAGGTGAATTTTGACCTATCTCTGCTGGTGAGGATTTTTGTGTGGACTTAGAATTTTTTTCTTCTTATTTTTTAAGATTTACGTCCCTTTGTTGTTACTTTAAATAACTTATATTGTAACGTTTTGTAATCTCTTTTTTTATTTGGCATAAATGTTTGCCTCAATGAGACAGGGAGTGTCTTGTGCAACTCCCAGTCCTTTTGACAGCTGGCGGACTCGGCATGTTGCCCGTGGGCATCTAGTTTAATTATATGTCTCGGGCATGTAGATGAAACATTGTAAAAGTTTGGTTGTGTGTGCTGAATTTAGTTGCTCATATATGATCTCTCGTGGCTGTGTTTAGCATACATGTATCATGTAAATGCTAACATACTTCGTTTAAGTAGATGAACGTCATTGTCATCTCTACATATTGATAAACAATACTTAGTGATGTGGAAGTATCACAAGTATGAATTATATACCATTCATAGTACTTTCAACTTTTTCTCATGTCAAAAGACCATATATAGAGGTACATGCTGGTAAGGTAATTTACATTACAGTATTAGGGAGAAATAGTCTTGAATATACCTTGATTCCTTAATTTAGTGACGGCAGTCCTTGTTATAAAGAAAACACTGCACTTTCAGTTGCAAGTGGATTCCTGCGCTAATCTGAATCCGATTTAACTAAATATTGTCCAAGAAATGATTTACACATTTTTTGATGGAATTCCCAAACTGATAAAATTATGGTAACTTGCTTATCTAGTCAGAGACATTTCAAGCAAAACAATCAGCGCAATATATTTGTCTGATGAAATGTTTTTCTTATATTAGATGAGTATTTTTCTGTAATGTTTTCAAATGCATTTTCTGACAGGCGTTGTATATTCTGTGACAGACGAAAGAGTTGATGTTCAGACAGACGAAACAACATTATGGTGTCAAATATTTCCAAATGCAATCAGGTTCTTTATGACGAATAAACGTAGATCAGCATGTTAGAATGAAAATGATAAGGCTTTCTTGTAGTTGATTCTCTGATATATCACGTTTTTTTTGTTGTTCAGATGCTTGGATGTGTAACCACTTAGGCTTACAAATTATGATTAAATTCCTGCAAACTAGATGATAAACCATGCAAAACCTTGATTGTTCAACGAATGTACCTATAATAGACATAAGACATGTGTTTTAACTAGAAGTTGGACAAAGATGACATTATGAAGTAATGATAAGTTTGCTGTGTGTTATTTATTACTAGTCGTGGTGATGAGCTATAATGATTCAAGTTTTGAATCCCAGGACAGTGCCTACTGTGTTGTTTTTACCTGCTTTTCTGTTGGTAAGCTCTGTGTGTGTGTGTGTGTGTGTGTGTGTGTGTATGCGTGCGTGCGTGTGCGTGCGTGCGTGTGTGTGCGTGCGTGCGTGTGCATGTGCATGCGCGCGCTGCTGTGGTTTGCGATGTAAGGAGACTGCGTTTTTTAGCGAGGGTTTCCCTGTTAAATATTCATCTTTGCTTTTTTCCTCTTTCCTCAACAACCCCTCCTTTTGTCTACCCCTTACACAACTTTGTATTCTGCATATAATTAAAATGTACTTGTTGTTGGGTTTAAGAAGCGACCCGTCAGCTATATTTTCCCGTTACAGTTTCTGTTTGTTGCGGGCTACTTTGAGATTACATGGCTCTCTGGCTGAGTTTGGGGATACCCTGGGAAATCTACCCTTACCTTTTTCGGTCCTCTTATTTCCATATCACGACTTATTCAATTTCAAGTTTCCCTGGCTTTGGGCGTGTAATTTGTTACAAGCTTAACCCGGCTTTTTTTGATTTGCGCAAATATTTAAAATTTTTAGGATTTGAGGAGAATCAACGTCAGAGGCAAATTGAGGTAGATTACATCACAGTAATTACTAACAAAGTCTTCATATTTTTTTACCATGAAATCTTATTCGGGTAAGGTTCTAAATCTCGTAACATCATATCATATACATTCTTAACATATCTGCGATTATTACATTCCAATATTTTAAATCAATACCGTAAAATACACAACAGTCGTTTATTTAATAGACTAGTACGCCCCAATTCTCCATAAATAAAATTGTTTTGTTTTTGAGTACGTACACTAAGTAACTGTTTACAATATTGCAAATGTATTTCTTTCAATAACGTCTAAAAACCCAAATTTCATGACCATAATTAAGTATTCGTATAATTAGTTTATCAAACAAATCAAGAGAGTGACTAGCATTAACTGTTGTAAATTTCACTACATAAAATTTTAGCTTGTACGATGCTTTTAATGCTTGTCCTGATAATGCTTCATGAGCAGCTGTAAAAGAACCTCCAGTTGTTAAAGTAATTCCTAAATAATGAATTTACCAACAACAGTTCCATTGTATACAAAGTTTGAATTCCGCCTGTTTGTTCCGCCCGACTTGAAAATCATTATTTTAGTTTTATCAACATTAACGGTTATTCTCCATTCCGTACAATATTTATGCAATAAATCTAATCCTTTAGGTAAATATGTTTCTGTTTCAGAAAAAAAATATATGTCATCTTTGTATTCAACATTATGATCAATTAAACCGTGCAAAATGAAAATATTATCAATTTTACTCATTTTTGTTCTAAAGCCTGCCTGGGCCTCAATATATAAATTGCAAACGATTGTTTAAAACCTTTGTAAGTAATTACCAAGCGTACTCAATGAAGTATTTCCCTTGTAATTTCCAGGCTCATTAACATCACCTTTTTGTAAAGTGGGACAATACAACCTTCAGTATATTTATCGGGAAAACATTCGAGATCAATTTTCTGATTAAACATTAATTCAGATACAATAGAAAAAGATCAAGCACCATACTTGAAAAAAATTATTTAATGCGTAATCTGGTTCTGCTGCTTTCTCTACTTGTAACTCCTTAAAAGCTTTGAATATTTCATTTGAAGATATTTCAATATCAAGTTCCCCAAACATGCATTGCAGCTCGCCGTTTCTGAAAAAAAAAAAGTATTCATCTGCTGTCTCTAAATTGCTTTTTGTACTTTTAGCATGTGTAAATGTTGAGTTCTGCTCAACCCGGGGCTAGAGGGCGTGAACGGTAGCATGTATTTCTATTACCGTCCGAGAACAGGCTCAATCAAACCGAGCCTGCAACATTTTCGTTTTTGTCGTGTTGAGCGACCTGTGAAGTTTCTACTTTTCTCTATTCTGAAAGAACAAAGACTCTGGGTTAGTTATAGCTTTAAAATATTGAGCGAAAGTGTCTGGAATCACAGATGTTCAATTTCGTTAAATACATGAACTTTTTAACAGTTTCCAATATCCTTTGGCATTTAAAACTCTCAAGTGTTCCAATTTATTAGTTTGAAATTTATCATACTAACATATTAATTTCTTATCATATTATTATACACATTTCTCGCTTTCACCATATTTCTTCTGTTTTCGTCACCATCATTATTCGTAACATCTTTTAAACATTTATAAAACTCTTTTTGTTTATCTCTACAGTCAATGTAGTACCATTTATTTTGAGAATTTCTACTCATTGTATTATCTTTTGAACGTTTACCTGTTTCCTGATCGGGGGTTTACAAAGGTCATCATCAGCAGTTTAAAAATGAGACACATTTTCGTTAATATCATTGTTTTCTGATGATTCGACCTTACTACCCAATTATTCTAAAACACTGCTACAAATTGCCTCAAGAAAAACATCTTTATTATCACTCTACCATTTATATGCACAATTCACTTTATTTTCATTATATGCAGTGTCATCATTTCTTAATATATCTTCTTTTGAGTAAAAATAAAAATTTACAGAACATCGGTCAGAAAGAATATTTGCCTCATGTACCGCAGAAGCGCTTATACATTCAAACATATCAGGTTTACATAATACAAGACCAATAGCACTGCTTCCTTGTTCTGTTACACATGTATAACGACCAACATATTTGTCTGCTACCGTTCTTTCATTCAGTAATCTAAGACTTGCGGCTTAACAAAAGTTGAACAAATGTTTTCCATTTTCATTGACCATTTTGTCCTGACTTTTCCTTGGTAGAACAATATCATCAACATAATCTTAGGGTAATAGATCAAAATTAAATAGAAAATTTTTTTCAATATAATCAGGTTTTTCTCCTACTCGAGCGTTAAAATCTGCAGAAAGTTACATTTACCATCATACATATTTTGAAAATGATACATGTCATCAGATATAATATCAAATACATTTTGATCCATAAACATTTCCCTACTACTGTCCACTGGGATATTATAACATAAACACAAACTTACATCATTATCTTTGTTAAACAAATGCCCTTTACGAGATATCCATACTATGTAGTCATCATGCCTTTTTAAAAATTCAATATTGTCTTTCAATATATTTGACAAAAAATACTGTTACTACCCGCTGTCTCTTTTCGAGCCTTTCCTTCTACTCTTTCTATTAGAACATAACTGCAGAACCTGTTTACTTCATGATTATGTTGGTCCTGCAGTCAAGTCTCTACGAATAAGTTTCAAATAGATGTTTCATTTCTTCAGTGGCTAATTTATTATAACGCAAACAAACCAGTCCTTGACAACTAAACAAGCATAGTCTTATACTCATCTTCCCCTAAGTTTGGTCCCATTGCGTATTCTGATCACGGCGGATTGATTTCTTTTCTGTTTTCTCACAGGTCTATTTATAGATTATGACTGCGTGTGTATAAGCGATGTGGATACATTGGGATTACCTGAGTGAAATTTTGAATTGTTTTTGTAGTTTACATACGGCGGGTTTGTGGTATTTTTGCCACGGGATTGGGATTTTGATATGCCTACAGTTCCAACAGGTACTTGATATTTCTTTTTGTCATTGTAAATATTTTGTTTGTACTTATATTAGCATGGCGCTGCGTATACCGCGGCCAATATGTGTCACGTGGTTTCTTGTTTATGTTTACAATTTCAGCCGCAGGTGTATTTTCATTACGATTGTTATCATGTCTGACTTGCGGCATAAACACTTCATATTTCCCACAGATCGGTCAGTCAGGCTCATATCTATATCATCTATCCCTGTCCAATTTAAATAACCACGATTTTGATAATGTTTTACTGAAGATGGTCTTTCAAGTCTATCTTCTCTGAGTACACAGAACCATTCCGGTACATATCTTTTACGATCTTACCCTTTATAAACAATTTTGCCAGCTTTTTCTCTTGCTGTTTTGGCCTCCTCTGATGGAAATAATTGTTAACGCGCGGTTGCTATTTTACGCGGATAGTGCACCAAGTCTAAGGACCCTTTCTTTGAACATATCACTAGTATCGATATCAAACTCATCTTGTACGAACCCCAAAATCACGTCTCTGTCCCTGTACCTAGAATTTTCCATTATGCCGCAGAATATTACATTATTTTTTTTGTGCTTCTAGCTTCCTGATCTATAGAATGATATGTAAGTATCTCAAAGATTGTGTTTGCTCATTAAATAGCTTTTCAATATGGTCAATTCTCTGATTTGTTGCGGCATAGCCTTTGTTTATCTTTTGAATGTAGCT
The DNA here is from genome assembly GCF_021730395.1 of Mercenaria mercenaria. NCBI lineage: Eukaryota > Metazoa > Mollusca > Bivalvia > Venerida > Veneridae > Mercenaria > Mercenaria mercenaria. The sequence goes on along the minus strand of NW_026462037.1, from coordinate 58,681 downwards.
TGTGCACTTGTTTTTTTTTCAATAGCCTGAATTCCCTTATAATTCATTTGGTCAAATATAATATTATGCATAAGTTTATCATATGTGTTTAGATTGACAAAGGAATCAACTTCCATACTGCCTCTACCACCCTTCTTTCTTTCACGGTTTTGTTTCGTTGTCTATTGTTCATCTTCTTGGCGCCCTTCAAATCAATCTGTTCTGTTAACTTACAGGAAAATAATATTTTGTCCAACTATCATCGCCAGATTCTCCGATCACGCTATCATTCTCACTCAACTCACCAGTATCCTCTTCTTGACTCATAATCATATATCAACAGTCATACTCTAACGCTAGAATAGCTAAAACCCCTTCTTTTTCTTTGTTTACAAATTTGTGACAAATTTGTGACTTATAACCGTCATTCACCGGAAGTTTACAAATACGTATATGAAATGTAAACAATATTTCCTATTTCTCTAGGACAGCCAACTGCTGATATCTGGTCCCATCCTTTTTTATATATTTGTTTTCGTTCCTATAAAATACAATGTAAAATTCAACATGGTCTGTTTTGAAATATGACTAGTTTTATCAAACTGTATGGTAAGTGAAAAAATAATTGGTATTCCGCTAATGTCGTAAGTAGTTCCAGTATTATTTAGCCTAAGAAAAAAGGATGACGGTTACAGTGGGTGGGAGTTCCAGCCATTTAGCCGACGAAAAAAAAAAGCTTTAAGGTATAGATGTTGGCAGATGGCAAACGCATTTTTCTTTATTAGCAAAGTGTAGGGCTAATTGCTTCCACAATATGGTTCCAGTAAACATGGGTCATTGTTTATTGAAGGTCATACGGACCTTAAGCAGGACTTACCGTTCAGGTTTCTAGCTGAGAAACTGACGGGCAACTCCGCCAGAAAACAGTTAGTTGTGTTAGTGTGAGGATAGTGCAAGATAAAGTAGACGCTTTCCTTTTTAACATTCTAAGTGTAAAGTCCTCATACACGGGACTTCAACAAATTCTAAAGATAAACCCTTCATTTTACCTAAAGCAAGAAATCAGTTGTTAGCTCTTCAAATATGATTCTATGTTAGTCATTTGTGCAGCTTATGGTTTCCGTCCAAATTTTAGAGCCTAAAATGTTCCTTGTCAGAAATTACACAGAACTCAACTTACCAGAATGAAGATCATATTTCATATCCTCAATTTTAAGTGATTACAAGATCTTTTTTAACAGCAAGTGATGAAAAATACCGAAATATAAGAAAATGATAAAAAATATCACCCTTTCCTGCTTACAGTTTCCCCCAGTTTTCAAAATGGCAAAAATCCACCCTGAATAAAATCTCAGTACTGAGAAGATGTTAATAACAATATAAATGCATAATCTATGTTACCTGAAAACAGTAAATAACAGTTAAACATGATTTTGATTTAATATTTACAAGGCGGAATAGAATGATAAGGGTAAAGCTTATCGATATGCCATCACTTAACCAAACCCGACCCCGATATGGTCTTGTTTGCTTTGTGACCGTAACTCGAAATTCTTTACTCGAGTAGAACGATTATATTCAGAAAACATTAGATGGAAGCACAATAGGTATTTCACATAAATAGTAAATACTAAGAGTGATTTTTAAGCATTGATACGAAGCAGATCTCTCGAAATGGATTTAGACATGTCTATAAAAGTGTCATCATTTCAAAAGGCGATTTCAATCAAGCTCTTGAGTGATTATTTTATTTTGAATTGAAATAAACAGTCCTGCCATATAACGTATTTGACCGATAGCTGTGCACATTAATTATGACGGGGGCTCAATGGCCGACTGGTTATGGGCCGACTGGTTAAGGTCGCTGACTTCAAATCGCTTGCCCCTCACAGATGTTGGTTCGAGCCTCACTCCGGACGTTGAATTGTTCATGTGAGGAAGCCATTCAACTGGCTAACGGAAGGTCGGTGGTTCTACTAAGGTGCCCGCCCCCGTGATGACATAATGCACAGAGGGTCACCTGGGGTCTTTATCTACCATTAAAGCTTGAAAGTCGCCATATGACATATAATTGTGTCGGTGCGCGGTTATACCCAACAAACACAAACACATTAATCGACGGCTAAATGGCAAAAGTCACTACGACACACCAAAGACATCGTTTATACTTCAGTGACTTTAATGACAATATCCAATTAGGTGACATCCCCTTAATTACAATAAAAAAAACAATGCTACGGTCTTGATCACGAAGGTGACCCATGTTTTATCACGTGAGTTGCATAATAATTTCGTAATAAAATGTGCTAAGTAGCAACCCGTTTATTACAAAATTGAAAGAAAACAGCAACTTCAGTGACAGAGAGAGGTGTCATCACCCTAGTCGGACAAAATATATTATACTGCATCATTTGAAGAAAAAAAAATCTTCTGTCAAATAACAATAAGGAAACATGACATTTACAAATGATCGAGCAGACAAATCCAGACAAATGCATGCGTACGCGAAAGAAAATAAAACTTACATAACTTTCTTAGATTTGTTGTGTCAAATATTTTGCGTGAGCCAACCTTAAAGAATAATGATATGGAAAAATAATTGGATTTCCATAATTTTTGTGACTTGTTTATGGTTATTTAAACTTGGCAGTACACGATTCACACACTTTTTCTTTTTTTTAACATTGTACTCAAGAGTACTCAATTAAATCAGCAATATAATGAACGGGCACACTATATTATCAATTTGCTTTGTATACACTAGACTTTGCTTTTGCTTCACTTGAAATGTAATATGTGACAGGTCTGTAATTTAAACTTTTTTTTTATTTTCAGTTTAGCTAACCTGAGCATGAATCGCTCATGGTGAGCTATTGTGATCACGCTGTGTTGGTCATCCTTCGTGCGTGCGTACGTGCGTCCGTCCGTCCGTCCGATGTCAACAATTTCTTTAAACGATATCACCTCCATAACCACTATATGGATTTTGTTGAAGCTTTACACAAATGATTTCTGGGTGGCACTCTTTCAAAGTTGTTCAAGTGGTTCCTCTTTATTGAACATATGCGTCACAGTGACTTAATGAGATTTTCAGCTATCAAACTTTAAAAATATTCTTCTCTGAATCTGTAATAGACAGAGCCTTGATATTTTGCATGACAACTGATATTTGGGTTCGACTCTCTACTATAGTTTTTTTTTTTTTCAAAAATATGCCCTAAGGTAAAACATTGCCAGGCCACTTGGTGTGACGAGGATACTCTATATGCTTATATATAAGAAACTTTTAAAACCTTCTCTGAAGTCATAATAGCCAGAGCTTTGATATTTGGCATGTGATATGAGATTTTGAGTCACTACCATAATTGTTCAAATGATTGCCCTTGGTTCATTAATTGCCACGCCCCTGTGTGTGACATTTACTAATTATAGGCTTATATATAGTAATCTTTGAAAATATTCTTCTCTGAATCCACAGTAGCAAGAGCCATTAATGACACGAAGAAATTAGGTTTGTATTTCTACATTATGCACATGTTATAACTAACAACTTTGACGATGCGGTCGTTGCCTATGTGTTTGTAGGATTTAGAAGAATACTCCACATTGATGTACCTGCATGGTTGTTCAAGTACAGTAATTAAGGCACTTATGTTTTTTAAATCTTTGTTAGGTGAATTTATGAATATTGAATTGATTAATACAAAGTTATTGTCAATTGTTATCACTCTGTGGTCCATAATTATATTTGAGAGGCCGTTCGTTTATTTTCAATAAGGAGGTGCATTTAACATATGTGAAAAAAAATAACTTGAAATTGCTTTAATAATAATTGTTAAACATGACATTTTGAAGTTTTAGCTTTACGAATCTGAAGTGGTTCGAACATTATTGAAATAGTAAGTTGTCTATACCAAACGAGAATATGCATCTATAAATTGACTTATTACTCAGGAACCTGTGTCATATCACCCTGTTATGCATAAGATGTTACAAACTACAAGCTCGTCCTCGACTTACTTATTCTTTTACGTAATTAAGAAAATGTTCAACTGGCCATGGTGTCAAAATCACACACAGGTCCGAATTTTCCATCATATCCGATGCAAATTAACTAAGCAATAATTTTCATAAATTTTATAGAATAAGGGTTTGTCTTACTAATTGTCTTACTAATTTCATTTCCATTTCGCATTTATACCTTATTTCCGATATAAAACCGAAAGAAGGTGCATTACCACAACATTAAATCTTTTACCTTTTAGAGTGTTGATATTTGTGATCAAAGATAAATGTATAGTTGAAGCATGTAATCAGTTAATGATAAATCTTTATTTGTACCGAAAATTTCAATGTATCTAAAAAGTAAACGTAACAAACTCACAAGTAAAAATTAAAAATCATTATCTTAGACATGGTTTCAAGCCTGAATATGGGCAATATTGGACTATATGTAAGTGTTTTCAACATAAAAATGCTAAAAAGTTTTTAAAAATATCTGCTCAAATCTACATTTGCTTTAAATGTACTTTTCGTGAACAAAGGGATAAAGGGGGTAGCCAGTCCAGCCTATACACTACAAATATATTGCTACTTATACTAATTTAGAACATAGTCTTAAACTGTATAAGATTATAGAAACATAATCATTAAGTCTCTTAGCCTCAAAATCATGTCGTAAAGAATGCCTGTAACATTTTAAAAGGTATGCTACCAACATATTTATGTTAAATAAAGTAATATTTATTGTAAGATTTGACTAATTAGAGATTACACTGTGCTAGTTAGCAGCCAAAAGGGGACACAGAAACAATATTCAACATTTTTGCTTTAATATGAAAATTATAAATTGGAAAAAATGAAGCCTTAACAAATATTTAAAATGCCACCAAGTCATTCGCAGTGGACCAAATAATGCTTCGAAGTGCTAAGAACATTTCAGCACTGTGGCTATAACAGTTTCACGTGTTAACATTAATAATAATAACAATAGTAATTAATTATAGTAATAGTGATAATAATGATTATTATTGTTATCATAAAACATAATTTATAAGGCACTATTTTAAAAATAAACATGTTAGAATGTACTTTAGATATATGCATAAATACAAACAAACGCAGTCACTCAGTGGTGGAAAATTCACTATCTATCAATACAGACTTTGAGCTGTGACGCATAGCAAGAGTAAGTCGAAGAAAATATAGAAAGTGTTATTAGGGAATGTATGTCCGGCAAACTTTACCGTGCCTGATGCAAAGCTCTGATACACTTTAAAACTTTTTTTCTGGGAATAACCAGTACTGGCCTCTTAATTTGATGGGATCTCAGAAATTTCCCAGTATTCTGGTGTTTTACTAGTGCATGATTCAATAACCTGAATAGTTGCCGCATTATGTCTTTTCCAGAACACTACATGAATTTCATATTTTTCATTTTACTGTATAACTGTGTTGTTTTGAACCTGAAGAAAAGAAATGTTAACACCATTTTAAGTACTTCTATGTGCATTTCTAGTCCTCCAAAGCGAATACAATATGCCCTCTGTGTTCGTGTGTACCATTTTGAAATTTTCGAAACAATGTTCATATATCATAATGACAAAGCAGTGCAACGCACACATTTTAGAATTTCATAAACGCATGTCAGAGATTTACTTTTTATACTTAATAACTTCATTTTCTATCCTTGCATAAAACATAATACATTAAGAGTGCCAATAGTGATCATTTAAATTTCTCACCTGCAAGATCTTTTCAATAACATCTTGCTCACAACAAGACCTTTGGACAATTGGCTGGTGCAGTTAAAAATTGCTCTGAAATAGTTCTTCATAGTATAACGTTTGACAATCTGTTAAATTCATCAATTTATGATCAATGTACATATAGCCAACTTTATAATACGACAAGTTTTGGTTCATTATCGCTTGGCCATCTGCATAATACGTATCTATATTCATGGTACCTTGAGGTTTCGTTAAAAGCTGGAGACTCCGTGGCCGAGTAATTAATTTCGCTGTTCAACTCACTTGCCCCTAACCAATGCTGTTTCGAGCCTCAATCCAGGAGTCGCAGTGTATAAATGAATCAAATTTGAAAAAGTTGCGTGAACTTTTTAAATGGCATGAACGTGACATATTGATATTGAACATAATGTTGAGCGGATATGTGAGTAGTATTCTTATACCTCAACGGAGATGCCCCTCTAGCAACATGATACGGTGTCTATATATCACTACTAATTTGTTTTGCAAAAGTTCGGTCAATGTAAGAAGATTTTAATCAAACAGCTGGTTACCGCTATCATAAAATACGAAAGGCTTTCACTAAATCTAACAATAGATCATACGAAAACTTAAAGACATACAATACAAGCATTATAAAACTTTTTTAAACTTGGTTTACGCTGTGACTCTAACACCCTTCCCACGAGATAAAAATAATTACAATAATAATAATAATTATTATTATTATTATAATAACTTTATCTTGCATACCCCGTGTACTATCGGGAACCAGTTTATATAGTAAAATTTATACGATCCTTTGGAAGCTTAGAATAAAACAAAGGTAATGTTAAGTGCAACAATTCGACGAACCGGCAAAAACGTAATTCTATTTCACAGACAATGAATGAACTCCGTTCCTTAAAGACCAGAAAATAAAACAACATAGAATCCAAGTATTGGGATAATTTTTCGACCATCATACAGCACTAAAAGATACACAAAATACGGTTGTAATACTTAATACAGTCTAAAAGAAGATCCTTTAGTAGGATATAATGCAACCAAGCAACATAACAGCATATTCGATTCTGTTCATGATATGTAATGGAAAGTGCAATAGCCATCAATCCTCTCGCAAAAGAATTCGATACTACAGATATTGAATCAACTCCGTAATTCCAAAGGACCAGGAAATATACAAGACATAATCCAGCTAAAAGGGGGACTATTTACGGCGACCTCATGGCTCTTGCAAATTACTATTGTGATAGCAACCAAGCCAAATTATAGCAGACTCAGTTTGACTAAATCTATTCATAAGAGGTAATTGAACTTAATCACAATTTTTCTTTTACTCATATTCTGGAAAACCTGTTAAAAAGTTTATTTTATTTGATGGCGTGATGACTACTCAGGTGTGAGACTTTGTGATACTTTGCTCCTCAATCCGACAATAATGGACGTAGGGAATGGCTTTTTATTTATACAACTTGCCTATTTGTGCCCTATAATGTTTTCGTTTCCGTACTCGGACTTTAGACTAGAAATTAAATTTATCAGTGTACTTACACCTCGGACTGACGGTAAGTAAATGTTTAACTCTACATAGTTTGGTTTCTTATCAGTAATATTACAGCATATCTCAGTTATGAATTATTTTATTTACACTGTCTTGTTTAACTTGTTAAAGATGGAGGTGTGCGGTTGGCATGTCCGACAGATGTGTAAAAAGCAAGTTATTGATATATATGTTGCTGACCGTTCCGAGACGGATCATCTAGCTTCTAAAACATTTGTGTCTGTTTCGATTCGTATGTTGTGCACATTACCTTATATATTGGTGTTTTTACATCTTTTCAAAACCCACGCTTTTGTTACGACTTTTTAATGCCTCTACTTTTTCCTTACCCTACCCTACTCCCCATTTTCACCTTATTTCCATTTAAATATATGATGTACTTGTTGACGAATCTTTGAAGCAATACCGTCTCCTATATGTTTCTGTGCTCAATGTTCCCAAATATTCTTTAAAATCTATACGAAGATCCTTTAGAATCACACAGAAAATAAGAGCAAAGCAGGTTTGATTGAATCTTTTCGTGACAGCTAATGACATGTGCAACACACTTAAACCACTTACAACCGGCTTAAGCTAATTTCTATTATAGTAATACTAAATGTTCTCAATGATGCCTGTGGACAAGAAAAAATGATCACACTGAGTCAGACTTTTTACAGCCGCCACACTTGAAGAACTACTGTTGTGACAGTTAAGGCAATTTATAAGAAAACACTTGGGAGACATTTTGCGCTACCAATCACAAAAGTAGACTATATTAATGAGATGCTTTTCAAATACAAACATAATAATTCCGCAGTAAAAGACATTATATTATTACAACAAAATTTATGAACATTAATCATAAAGCTACAAATTATACATTCCTAAATATTATCGGTCATATATATTTTGAAACGTTATATTTGTCAAGTTTTGATCCTCTAAATGTCATATTGTAACAATAATGTCACCTACAGATCCCAATCAAAGTTTTTGAATCGAAAGTCTGCGTGCTCATTGACTAGGAAATGAAAATTTTATCCATGACCTGATTTAAGAGAAGAAGACAGTTTGTTACTATAATCGTCCTCGATCTTTGCCTGTTGAAAACTGTTGAAACATTGTTGAAATTGGCGATATACCTTAAGCAAACATCTGCTCAATTATATGTTTAATATTAGCATAATACCAAATACTTCAATGATTAATTTTTATTTACAATATTGATGCCTGATTGTTTTTGTTAATTAATCAAATCTTTATTTAGAATTTTTGAGTTTTCTTTCAAAGCATGATTAATATTGAAGATATAGACCGAAAGCTATCCCGTTAACTGGTTGAGTACGCTTTTATAATTTTCCATTTCACAGGGCAAAATCATTTCACTAAAACTGGTTTAAACCAGTCACATATGAACACGACAAAGATCGCAAACAGAAGAAAGAAAAATGCTCTACAGGCTGGTGATATACTTCCTGCAACAAAACAAATACTAGACAAATTCTACAAACCCTTCAACGAACGTTTGGCATCACTACTTGGAAATGAATTCAACTATAACACTAATGTAAAATAGGATACTACATTTTCATATATAGAACTTATGTTTACGGATTGCAATCAGACTGTTTTATCACTGCTTTCGCACCATAAATAGTTTTGAGTGATATTTTTTAATAAGGTATTGCCCTCCCCCCGCCCACCTTTTCGAAGAAAACGGTGGACATTGAAATGGTCTGCGTCCGTTCGTCCGTTAGGTGGCTAAAGGATAGGTAACTGTATGTTTTCTTTGACGTTATTCATTTCGTAAGCTTTTATGTGGCTACTTTTCTTTTACGTGGCTAACAGAACAATAGAGAGAACAAAACAGTAGCCACATAAATAACCATATGTAGGAACGTCCGTCCGTCTGTCACACTTCGTGTCCGGTCCATAACTCTGCCATTGATGGAGGGGCTTTAAAATTACTTTGCACAATTATTTCCAATAATGAGAAAATGCGTCATGTGATAAACCAAAACCCCTAGCTCAAAGGTCATAGGCACACTAAGCAGCCAAAGATAAAAATGGTCTGCTTTGTTTCCGGTCCATAACTCATTCCAATGGTGAAACCGGTTGAGGTTTCTAAGTTGTATATATATAAAAGGTTGAAGGAAATGGAAAAATGGTTGAAGGAAATGCCTTTTTGGTAATACATAGTTTAATTGAGTAAACTTACAACTTAAAAATCTCAGCCGGTTTCACCATTAATATGGATCTTCAGGAGAATGTTAATGACGTCGTCGTCAGGCAACGACGTTATCAATAATGACGTCGCTTATGTAAATAATAAATATTGTAAAATTGTCGTTTGCATCATTGAAAAAATAAAATATGAAATAATGCCTAAATTCCGTAATGTAATTGTAGATTCTGCAAATATTAATATAAGTAGTAATTATTATTTAGCATTCAGAGACGGTTTAAATAGTTTCATGAAATATGTTTCTTTTATCTTCCGAAGGGTATTATTATTTTCTTTCGACTTATGAAATGGAATTATGTGAAGACCCATTTTAATGGAGAAACCGGAGAGATTTTTGAGTTTTAATTTTACTCAATTAAACCTTTTAATTCCAAAAAGGCATTTCATTCATTTTTTTCCCGCTATATCATCCGTATTGTTCGTAGTATAATTACAACTATTACTCAATTCATAGATTTGCGCGTTTCTGATTGGCTGCTTCAGCACACGTGACCAACTTTCATTTCTCAATGAAGCCGTCACGTATTCATTAGATCTAATTAATATTCATAATTCTACGGACTACTTTTTCGTTTCTGGGTCACGCACTTCCAGTTTCAATTCGCCGATTTAGTACATGTTCTGACCATAAATCATGGAAGAAAAATTAAAATATATAATACGAATTATTTGTTTTTATTTACTCACTTTTAATCTTTTATCAAACATTTATATAAACATATAATTACTGCCGCATCTAGCATTCTGTAAACTTCGTCTGCACAACAACAATCAGATTTTGTTTCATTTGGTACTTTGTATGAGCCAAATGAAAGTAGTCAAGAAGAAATTCCCCGAGGACATTCAGGACATTCATCATCCTTTCGATGATGAACTTGAAATCGAAAGTAAAACTAAAACTGAAAGTGAAACCACTAACAACCCCGAATCTACTGTCGCCAAAGACGAAAGTGAAAGTGAAGTCCTTGGGGGAAAATGCAGAACAACTAGAAACTGTAGGCTATATGTTGAAGCTAAATCTGTACATGTAACACAAACTGCTGCTCCTCCCAGATTTCAAAACTTGTCACCAGGAGAAATTGAAAAATTCAAAGAGAACAAACATGCCCCCAAGAGTAGGTGTGTCTACTGAGGCAAATTTTGACTATTGCAATATTACCTGAATCAGTGGGGCACCAGAATCGGTGTATTTTGTTTAAGCATGTTCCTTGTTTGAACAGGGAGTCGTATGACATAATAAGGTTTTGCAGTGGTTGTGTAAACTTATTAACTACACCACAGTTGTCAAACTTGGCAAAATGTGATTTTAAATAAAAAGTAATGATGATTTAAAATACCCATGTGTAAATTTTCATGATTTCTTATTACTTTTTTCCACTGTTACAAAATCTCCTCCACTCCCCACAGTTTTTAACCATTTGAAACAATATTTTGTATGATGTAGTTTCAAGATCTGCCCAAATTATAAATATATGGTAAAACAATATGCATTTCCAGAATTAGCATACAGGGTATTCCCAAAATTTCATCTTCTTATATATTTTTGTTGTAAAAAGTACTGTTTTACCTCCATTTGTTTCACATGTGAATGTAAATAAATCTTGTTTTTTCTGCCAAAAATGGAAAGATTGTAGTTAAATAGTTGCATCTCATTTGTATTCACTCAATTTGGAGAATGTAACCATAAAGGATGTCACCATCATCCACCTCTTGTACTGCTTCTTGCAAATGGAGGCTATACTGCATGGTGGTTTTCACTGCCATTGCTATGGTTAACCTTACTTGTTACAAATATTACAAATCCCAGTAAATATATTCATTTTCATGATAAGAAAGTATTGCTTTTATGATAACTTTAATGTTTTGGACATACTTTTCCATTTTAATATCACTTAATCATATGACCTACGAGTACACTGATTCAGGTGTCGGCATTTAGACATACCGCTTATAGGGGTCATGTTATTAAAATGGCTCTGTTTTTAAATTGAAAGCTAGTTTTAAAAAAAATGGATCTCTTTAGGATGCACAAGTAAATAATGTATTAAAATAAGTTCATTTTGATATATTTAACCCAAGTTTAGACAAATGCATAGGAGACGAATCCTTATCCCCACCAATACTGGTAACTCCAGGCTACTATTGATACAGTATTGATAAAAAACTTATTGCGGTACTATTCTGTTGCAGGTTACTATTGCAATAGTTATCGGCCACCGTGTTTTATACAGTATAACTACCAACTGGCATTATTACACAGTGTTAGACACAGCACTGTTTGCTGTTAATACACATTGAAATATTTGTATAACTGAAACGCACAGAAATAAAATTAAATATTTTTAACATTTTTTTCTATTTCTTACCTTCCTTGGCTTTGAAACAGGGAAAAAGAAGAAAGTGAAGGAGATCCACTAATATTACAAATGCGGTTTTTTCAGATTCTGTCCAATAATAAATATTAAAGAACTCCACCGGTTTCACTGCTTGTGCAGATCTTCAGGAGGAGGAACGACGTCAAATGACGTCAAAATAAAGGAACGTTACTCTTGACTAGTTATTTGCATTTGTTAGTTATGTCTTTAGTTTAGCTCTGGTTTAAATATATTGATAAAGAATTGTTCTTTTTCGTTTCTTAAAATCGCGTTTGTAGATTGTAATTTATATAATGGAAAGATCATAAATCATAATCAGGGCTGTTATATTTCGATCTTCTTTTATGGCATGTTATTGGTACTGTTTAGTTTTTGAACATGAGCATTTCGGCCTGGGTGGTTCCAACACTCCCGCATTTATAGCTTTGGGTATTGAACAATCACCCCTTGGATATGGCGCCTGCTTTTTAATTGTGTCTTTTGGCAGTTCCTGTGATATGCAGGCTCCATAACCTCAGATCCCCTTTCTAAATTCCAGTTTGTTTAGTTCTGCTCATTGTTTTCTCGTTTAGGGCAAACCCATTATTTTAACTGGGGACCATTCGCCGCTTTTCATGGAATTACACACTAGTGTAGCATTGAAGGTTCCATGTGCACCGCCGTATGAACACATCAGCGGATGTCTCTAAATTGTTTTTTGTACTTTTAACATGTGTAAATGTTGAGTTCTGTTCAACCCGGGGCTAGAGGGCGTAGACGGTAGCATGCATTTCCACTACTGTCCACGAACAGGCTCAATCAAACCGAGCCTGCAACATTTTCGTTTTTGTTGTGTTGAGCGACCTGTGGAGTTTCCACTTTTTCTATTGTCTTTGTCCAGCACATGTGTCGCTATGTTCACTGACATATAGCATTCGTGTGTTTTTGTCTCTTATCTGGTGTCGGTGAACAGTTATTCCTTTGCGTAAAAAATCCCGTTTCACCAATATATTCTTTCCGGCAGCCACAACATCTAATAACGTATACATACGTTATTAGATGTTGTGGCTGCAAAATTTGATATATTAAATTTTGAACCTCACAGGATAAAGTGTTTTTTGATTGTGAATGATTTTCCGCTTCTGAAATTAAATGTGTTTCCCTCCAAAAGATGTTGACAAAGTCCACAGTTTGATCTACCACATTTCGTTACTTTTGGAACTGATTCGTTTTCATCAAATTTGGCCCTTGTTGGCATTTTCTTCAGATTGGCAGGCTGGCGTTTACTTTTAATGATGGTATAATTCTGTACAATATTTGTCATTTTTGGGTCTGTCTGTAGAATAGACAAATTATTTTAATTGCACTGTAAAAATCAAAATTGCTAGGGTTGTGTGTGCTTATCAATGGAATTATTTTAGAATGTGTTTTCTCTTGGACCTGTCGGAGGGTCTGTTTGTCTAATCTCAAGGCTTTATCGATTCTATTTTCTATTATGGTTTTTGGATAGTTTTGTGCTAATAAATATTCTCACATTTCTTTCATGCGTTCATGCAAAATTATATCATTTGATACGATTGTACAAATGCGTCTAGCCAAACAAAAAGGGATGTTTTTCTTGGTGTGTTTTGGATGGCAAGAATTAAAGAGTAGGTACTGCTTGCTATCGGTAGGTTTGTAAAACTTGTCCGTTTCGATTTTACCATTGATAATTTTATATATGCACTACCCATTTTGAAATAGAACGAGTCAGTTTGTCTTCTATGAACTTTTTGTTTTTAGTTTTAATGTCTTGATCAGTTCTTTTTTTAATCTACTATGTCCGGAACCAGTTCTTTTTTTTCTATTTTACAGTTGTATATAAACAATACAAGAGTACGCAAGAGATAACGTTTTAAAGACATTTACAATGTTATATTCGGATAGTACAGTCGCTCAGTCGTTTAAATAATCGATTTCAAAACCTTTGAATCTTTATACAGTTTTAGACAATTTGTTCTGTATTAGACACAAGTCTTTTAAATTGCACTTTAATTGGATTTTATTCGTTGCAATATTTCTGAGGAGAAAGATAAAATTGTTGTAAATTGCTACCTATACAATAACTTGAGGAATTTTTGAACACGTCTTTTCAAATGAATTTAGTTTCAGAAAATAATGATTCCCATAACAATTGAGCCTTTGTTGTTTCATCTGGTATTTTATTCTGTGTTAATTTCTTATTCAAATAACAGGATTCTGTTGTTTCTTAGAATTTAAGTCTGTTTATTTCATCTGGTAATGCATTTGTAATTACTTTTTTCTAACTTGGTTTTGCTTTCATTTTGCAATGATTCCTGTAGCTAAAAAAACTAAAGCAATGCAATATAATAATAATTATATATTTACAGTACAATCTCTAATGCCTTTGAACCATGTTACAGGTTAAAATGAAAATAGCCTCATTTAGATAAGGTATTACATTTAAGAAAATAACCTTTAGCCTGCTGGTATCAGTTGCACATCCATGCAGTGTGTATTGTTCGCTATACAGTCAGGAAATTGTCAGTGAACACACTTTTAAATAGTAAGTGGTACTGCCCAAATAGAATGATGGGCAAGTCCATTTGATACATTTACGCCCTTGTTACCCGGATAATACAAAATGATGTGATAACTCCAACATGCTATAAAATGGCCGATCAACGATTTTGAAAATTTAACGTTTTTCGGTAAGTTGCTGTGGCTTGATAAGAGATTTTAACCCCCAGGTGTTGCAAAAAGAACGAATGGCGATTTGTTTCCATGGAACTCAGCTATTTTACTGTATTTTTGTAAATACAATACACAATATGTTAAATAGTTTACAAAAACCATGTAAGTTTAGTTTGAAAAATCATAAAAAAATATTTAGAATTGTTTTTCATGCTTGTAATTCACTGTATATACGACCCTACCATTTCACTATCTGACATAGTTTACACTAAGTTATTTACTTTTGCCGTTTTAATGTCAAAACCATTTATATTGATCTGTGTATGAAAAATAGATAGTAGCCAAAAATGACCACGGATAATGCCCTACATGCGTTGTCTTTGAAAGTGGATAATAGTCAAAATTGATTTTTTTTTCATTGACATCCCATTACAGATTGACCAGTTTTGTGTGCGTGGACATGTTTTGATAAATTACTTTGTAACAACATGCTGATATGAGCCTGTTAGCATTTGTATGCTTGTAACAGACACAGTGTACAACTTGCACCTTCCTGGTATCAAGTACACATAAGGATTATTTCCTCTCTCCCCCCCCCCCCCCCCCCCCCCCCCCACGCTGTCCCTTTTTACCCCACGGTCTCCATATTCCATATAAAATACATACATGTATTTGATTGTCAACTACCTTTTATAATCACTAATAGCACAATCCCTGTTCACATTCTGAATACCTAGGTGTACATATTGGTACACCAAGATCTCTCTTACACGCCCACGCACACGCAATCCACGTCCGTCACATGTTGTAATTGGAAATCCCGGACGACCAATTCACCGTCACACAGTCATAAATTGTTTGCGTAAACGCGGGATTCATTTCCGTCGTCCAGCTCGATGCCAGGCTCTTTTCATAGTCAAGAAAAGCAACGCTGGGCTCTAAATAACCGACGACGTCAGTGGGGAACTGTTGTATTTAGCGACGAATCAAGATTTAATCTCCATCACGCTGACGGATAGGTCAGAATATACATACGCCGCAACGAATGTTTCGTTAATAACTGTGTGCGTGAGGTTTATCCGTACAATGGTGGCAGAGTCATAGTATGGGCAACAATAAATTCTACCTTCAAGTCCATCTTGTATAGGCTGGCATACAGAGCTATGGTGGCTATACGCGTTATTGACTGCACTGACGTTGAAGCATGGAAAGAAATATGATCTCAGACGATATTCATTTTTTGATGATAATTTTTTTTTCTGTTATGTTTACTTTGATTACACATATAAATTTGTATGGCTAAACATCAGTAGGTTATAAATATTGACTATTACATACTTGTTGCGTTTCTTTTTCGTGCCAGTTTACAATGTTGACTATTATCCATATAACATTTTGGGCTTTATCTTCGAAATTTCTGTGAACACTTTGGTCAGTATCCATCGACTAATACATATGCTTATATATTTGTAAATTTGGGTTATTTGATCTAAGATAAAAACTTCCTAACATGTTCATATCATTGTTTATATAATAACTGAAAATTACAAAATAACATTCATTACCAAAAGTCCATTAAATGAGGTTGACAACGGTTTGAATCGCCAAACTCGTTCTCAAAAACAAAATGTAAACATTGTTAAAGGGTTTCCAAAGTGAATAATATGTCCCATATGCAAATTGTTTAGTGCAAATGGTACAGCTTGTAAACTATTTTGAATCAGTAATAACACTTTAAACGATCAGAATGAGTAATTAGAAAATATTGAAATAAACAATGTCCTTACCAAGTTTGACAGTTCATCCAGTTTGTAGTATTGTGGAATTATCATATCATTTTGTATTATCCGGGTAACAAGGGTGATTTAGCAGGGTAAAGGTTAAAGAATCATATTCAGTTTACTAATGCTTGCGGGTACCTTAAACAGCGCCAAAATATTATTATTATACCAGATTTATGTAGAGCCATTTTCATGATCAATTTTACGTTCAAAGGCGCTTTACATAGTTCAAATGCAGCCACACAGGGCGCATAATTCATCCTCTACTAGTCTACTAGTACAGACACAGAGCGATCTGACCAGAGGGACAGAGTGAGACAAAGCCCCCACGACAGAGAGATCAGAAATCAGATAACGGCTTGTCCGGCTAACTTAGCCTAGCTCGTTGCGAACAGACAGCCTGGTTCTTTAACGTGCCCAGTGTATACATGTAGCACTGATACACGCAATGATTGCCTGGGTTCCTGACCAATACACCTCTAGTTGGGTGGGAAACACTGAAAAGCGTTTCTGAAAATTCCCGAGTAGCTGCCGGGGATCAAACCCCCGACCTCAGGATTGGAACGCCAGTGTGCAAACCACTGAGCTATTCGTCCAGAAGTAAAATGATCCTTAATCTGTCTAATTTACATTTACTAAGTTCATTTGTAAAAGGAATGTTTCCCTAGATTTTGCAAACTCCAAAATCTTTATCTTCCAAATCAAGGGAATATTTTTTTTTCTGAAAAAAAAAATCACTTATAACGCAAAATATTTCAATAGTATTGAACTGTAAATGTTGCTTCTCTAAGTAGATTGCTTACAGATAAAATACTGCTGTTTTAAAATATAACATATATTTTCAAATACTGAAAATAAAGAAAGTAAATAAAGTACCTCTGAATGTTATGCTTTTCAAATGGCGGTACTTCTCAATTGATCTATAAGTAGATATTCACAAATAACTTTAATTTCGCTTAGGTGAGAAAATTTTGGCTTTACCAGACAATGTTTTAGAGGAAAAAAATCCTTACCTTTGGGAAATCAAAACCACGAATTATTGTTGGTAACGCACTTTTGGTTAGGCTCTACATAAAATCTTTTAAACAGTACGACAAGTTGTTATTATTATGACTTTGCTACATAAGCAATCTGTTATCTTTTATTGTTTTTTGCTTTTTGTAATTGTTTAGTGCTTCCAGACATTGTGCCCTTAAGGCGAAATGGAAGAGCAAAAGTGAGTATCAGCTTGTAAAAACATTTTTTTTTCTTTGAAGTATTGAGAGTCTTTTCCTTTGAAGTATCAGAGAAGAAAAAATAAGTAATATCACAATTGTTAGTAATTATGTTTAAAACAAACTGCATTTTCAATGCATAATGATTGATGTCCCCTGCAAATGCAAACACGTGATAAAAAATCGAACTAGTCCAAGTAATTTGACGGTCACATTAATGATTGTTTTATATTTCATTTCTGTCGGGCAACCTAACCGAGTGGAGATATTCCGCATATGAAAAGCTTATCTCAGTATTCAGAGGATCAAGTCAAATTAGTTTGAATAAAGTTCTAACCAGGTACCCTAACTCAAAAGATAATTATCAAACATGAAACTCCTGGCAATATTCTCATGTCCACTTAAGTATACTAATAAAGAAGACCCATTGAAAGTATGTATGGGACAAACATTCAGCCACTTACTGCCACATGTGCCTTTTACACTGAGGAACACAATAAAATATCCAGTAATAAATGTATTTTCGGACTCCCAACTTACTACGTCCAAGTTCCATTTCAGTGAAGAGTCTTTCCTCCGAAACTGTTGTTTGAACATTAGCCGATAAGGTCATTTTGTACACATTTTTGCTGAACCAAAATTAAGATTGTTTCGGCTTGTCATATACAATATAGATGGAAATGCACTTTATTTGGTGTTAAACATGACACGAGCGATAATTACTTTTTTTTTATTTCATCGCTCTTCGCTCGCATCAATAAATGATGATTTATCGCCCCAAATACTTTTTAAAAAAATCCGAAGAACAAGATATCAATTTGGTGTGGCCTAATTTCTTAATTTACTCCCACCTCCACAACCAAATTAAAAAATCAACACCCCCACCCAAAAAAGAACAAAAAAAAAAAAAAAAGAAAAAACATAGGCATTATTTTCTACATGAGAAATGAATACTGTTAATCATATTGTTAATCCCACAATACTAACATTTGAAGATGATTGAATATTGTGTCACTAGTAAAACATCCGGTATGAGTGTTCATTATTGTGATTAAATGATTAAAGCTACTACAGTAAGAGTGCTAGTTGTTCAAAGTTATAGATGACAGGAGTGGCAAATAAAGTCTGTAAGGAGGTTCTTTTGAAGCACAGAATGCATTCAAGCAAAATAATAATATACTCGGTTTGATTGAGTCTATTTCTGAGCACCGCAACTCGGAGACGTAACCGTTTGTATGTTTTTTTTAGAAAATATGTTTACTTTATCAACAAAAACGATTTTTTTAAAGTATGGTACAATTTCGGGATACAAACAAGATCCATCGAAGGGATGACTTTTAAGAGACTTGTCCAGTGCAAAATTTTATGTTCGCCGGTATAATTGAGAAAAATATTTCGGAGTTATCTAAGGGCAGAGTTGAATAAATCGTCAATGTTATGACATATAACATGTATACCCTACCCCACATTCCTATTTAGACTGCATTTATAGACAATTTCTGTTCCCCTTTTTTAAGATTATGTGTTATATGTACAGGTAGCTACGCCCCTGAGAGTGAAGGAAGAAAGGTAAACTTTTATGAAGTATTTCTAGAGAATTATGGCATATGACTATGAATTGACGAAACGTAAAAATGTTGAATGTAATACTATAGTTTTTTGAATATTTATTAGTATAAAGTTTGAATAACATCAAAACAAAACAACAACTTATATTGAACTTATTTGTTCGGTAAAATAAATTCGTTACAATAAATTCAATCTGTATCGAGATGGAAGGAAATAGGCAATTAGCAAAATTATTTATGTTGGGTCAAAAACTAGGTCACTAGGTCAAATCAAAGGAAAAGCTAGTTTACACTCTAGAAGCTAAATTTATGACCATATCTTAATGAAACTGTCAAAATGTTAATCTTAATGATCCATAGATCAGATTCAGATCTGGGTCAAGTGGGGTCAAAAACTAGGTCACCAGGTTAAATCAAGGGAAAAGCTTGTTAACGCTCTAGAGATCACAATTTTGGCCCAATCTTAATGAAACCTAATCAAAATGTTACCCTCAATAAAATATTGGACAAGTTTTATATTAAGTCGTCTAGGGTCAAAAACTAGGTCACCAGGTCAAATCAAAGAAAAAGCTTGTTAACACTGTAGTGGCCACATTTATGACCATATCTTAATGAAACTTTGTCAGAATTTTAATCTTGATGATCTATAGGCCAAATTAAATCTAGTTCAAGTGGGATTAAAAATTAGGTCACTAGGTCAAATCAAAGGAACAGCTTGTTAACTCTCCAGGGGCCACATTTATGACTGCATCTTCATGAAACTTAATCAGAATGTTAATCTTGATGATCTTTCAGTCAAGTTTGAATCTGGGTCATGTGGGGTCAAAAACTAGGTCACCAATCAGTTAAGACAACAATGTATTTTTTCATTAAAATAGAATTGTACAGATGAAAGGTGGTCCGGCCAGTGGATATATGAAATTTATTTCACTGATATTTCCAAATATCTCATCGGAAGTAATTTTCAACCTCCAAATGTACTATTATAAGGGAGAATAGCGGATATGTTCAACTTCGAACAAACATCAACAATTACAAATAGCCACTGTTCTTTGTGAATATCACAAAACAAAGAATATTTCTTTAAAAACTGCATTTGTCAATGTTTATACTGTCAGACTACGATAAGAAAGGGGCGATTAGGAGCCGAAATTAGCTTAAGTCGAACATTTTCCCATAAAGTAGCATGTTTTAAAGTTGAAAATAGGCTTTTGAATCTTCAATTATAAAATGAGTATTCAAATGAGGCGATTGTACTGGTTATTGTACTTTTATCGATCAACATTATACATTTATTGACTCTTTGAGCCCTTGAATATGATGTGATATTCACCGGAAGCGTGCAATATTGACCGAGACGATAGCTGAGGTCAATATTGCCCTCTTTCGGTGAATATCACATCATATCCAATGGCTCAATAGTCAATAACTGTTTTATTATATGGGTTCAGGTTTATGAATAAGCAACGAATATTTGTTGTAACATATTTAATGTTTGAAAGTAACAATAACTGTGTGAAATTTCCATTCTATTTTTAGAAAGTCATGTTTAACGGGGGAAACCCACTAACCATTAAACATGAAATATATTTTGAAAGATGATGAGCGGTTTCGGTCAATGAA
This sequence comes from Mercenaria mercenaria, assembly GCF_021730395.1. Lineage (NCBI taxonomy): Eukaryota > Metazoa > Mollusca > Bivalvia > Venerida > Veneridae > Mercenaria > Mercenaria mercenaria. The sequence goes on along the minus strand of NW_026462037.1, from coordinate 37,930 downwards.
ATTTATGTTATTTTTAGAACATATAATAAAACCAAATACCCACTGAAGATGTACAATGCATTTACCGAACATAACAGATGTATTAATGGAAAAGTAGAGGATCGAACTACTGGTTGTCCTTAGTACAAAAACAATGACACGGCTGACAATTGTTCGTAAATATATATAGGTTAAATCATATGAACTGGAGGCATATAGTACCGTGTTTTTACAAAGTAATTGAGCATAAGGAGCGCCCCACATCTAAACTATCTTGTAAACGCTAAAATTAAAGCGACACGTACACGGATAAGCTGCAAAAGTTCCATGTATTCAATTATGTATAATCATAAAAACGGGAGATAAGTTAAATCGAATATCGGTATAAATCATATATATTAAACCACACAGAATATTGACTTTTTTATGTATTTGTTGTTTTCCTCCAAGTCTTTAACTGAAAACTTTTCAAACATTTAAATGCCGATCCCGTTTATACGTCATTAGAGTTGCATCTCTCAAAAGCCCACCAGCAAACCTACCCTCCCATTAGGGACCTACCTTTTCCCGCAAAAGAACTCTTATAAATACAGGTACAATACAGATAAATTTCGTACAAAATGACAGGAGTACAATTTAAAGTCATGCCTGAGATATTGCGATTTCGCAATTTTATCTAATAATTCTTTAAACCGTTTTTATTCAGTATTTTTAGTATATATTTGAGTTTAAATAACACAGCTCGATAAATATCTTACACTGTATGAACAAAGTATGACCTGATCATTACTAAATATATCAAGCAAGTACCTTGCATATCTTCAATAATGAGATAAAACGTTTAGATACGAAGCATCTTGTCATGGCAGCTGTAAAAAAAAACAAACAAATTAAATTATTTCATTTTTTAATTTCTCGATATAAATCATGTCTAATAACCATTATGGAAACAACAGTGTACATATTTGTGGCAGATCTTTAAGGCGCTCTTGATGCGTAATTGGTGTATTGAGTATATGTTTCCGTACAAGAACATAGCAAAGTCTCAATATTATCCTCACTTATATTCATATCACATACTGTGTGTATCATATTTTAAAGTAAATTACTTAATAATATAACTCAAATGTTATGCTTTGAAAAACAGTAGAGTTATGCTTCCCCTATTAAAAAGTTGCCAGTCAAATTAGATTGTATTGCGTGAAATAAACTTTATGATGCATTTAAGAAAATAGAATGGGGAATAATATTGTTAACGTCATGCAGTCCTCTAATTATGAGAGCGCTACACTTTCAAAGAGGTTAAACAAAACAGAGTAATAAATTATATTTAAGCATACGCATTAATAGAAATAAAATATCATTTATTGTATAGTCAAGGACTGAATTGATAATTATAAGCCATAGCATTCAATAAACGAAAGCTAAATTCGTGCTTTTCATTTATAGTTGTAAACACGTTACTGAATAAGCCTGGTATATTTCTATATAATTACAAGTGTTTTGAAACAAACAAACATACCGTATGCTCATACCGCTCATAGTGTTTATTTAGTCACAACTACTGTGATTTACATCGTTATAGTCTGATATTTTACTCCAGCATTCCTTGATGATTCCGCTTTCTGCAAATTTTCGAAAGGTCAAAACAATATTAGCGTAATATAAGAAAAGTATATCTATCAGAAGAATGTGATAAACTGATTTCTTTATGATGAATGACGAACATGTTAGTTCAAGCATGCGTCTTTGATTATGCTGATAAGGTACTCCGCTGTAGCACTTGTGATCTTCCCTTGCATGACCATACTCTGCACCCAAGCCAGAAATCCACCTTTGGTGAAGAATCCCTTTAAAGAATTAAAGAAGAGTAATATTTGACTTTCGTTGTTCCCCGCTTATTTATTCTTACCGTTGACATTTGACTTGACATGAAAGTAGTCTTTAAAAAAAAGCTTTTTAACCATTGCTTACAAGTGTCATTAATGTGTAATTCTAGCCAATGCCACGAAAATATAATCGTGTTCCTCCTTTACCAAATCACTTGTCCCTCGCTGACGTCGGTGCTTTAGGTTTATAGTTTTATTAGATGAGGAAGCCTTTCGAATGGCTTGCAGGAAGTTGGTGGATCATCCTGTGCCCGCCTTTGTCTGAAATGGTGAGTAACGGGGCACCTGTGATCTCTCTACATAATAAAGTGGGAACATTCCCATATGACATAAACTATATCTATGTGACAACACATACTAACAAAAATATTAAGATATGAAGATATGTTATTTCCAGAGTTTTAAAAGAAATCTTTTTCATATGAAAATAATCATTTTTAACGGTAATGCAATTACAATAGTTCACAGTTTTGTTGTTACCTGCCGCTGCCGCCATATCTGTGCGAATTTGATTTTGGTTCTGATTACAATTACAACTTTGATCAGTGACATTAACTTAGCTCCCAGTGTTCCAGCTGTTATTCCTGTTGTAGTGAAACGAAGAGCCGAAAGAACAACTGATGACAATGACACCTGCAACTGCTGAAACACAGTACCGGTATCCAGTTGGGTATCCAACAGTCTGGAATTTAGTTTAATTTTACATACAACCAATCACAGAAAACAGAAATATGTGTTTTTGTTTGCTTCTAAGATAAAATATTTCAGTAGCATGTGCGCGAGGCAAACATACCAACTTTTAGCACAATATCTACGCTTTTACCAAACGTAAAATACACATAAATATCTTAGAAGAGTTTTATTACTCATTAAAAAAATTCATACTTTATTTTTTCTGTTACCTTACCTGATGTCAAAATAAAGACATGAATCGTATGATAAAATTTAAAAGCCACAGAATTGGATGCTGCAAAAACATGTGAAAGTCATGTGATCAAGACTTCGACAACTGACGGTAACTAACAGTGGCTGTGGAGTGTATACTTATTACTACAACTAAGTTCCAATATATTTCCATTTACCATTTATTACATTATCAAGAGAATGTATATAATCCTGTCTTATACATAAAATAAACGCTTCTTACAATAACATAACGAAATAATGTATATAATTTCATATAATAAATGTTTTTCTTTAGCCTAAGTTATATCGTATGATTATACTCACAATGAGCACGGAAGATATTATATTCGAATATGAATGTACGGTAAGGGTACGGTACGGTAATGGTTAGGTACAAGATGTCACCCGTAGTTGAAGTACATCATATACTTCGTCATTGTATCCTACGAAATAGTTCTTTTGAAATTCTGAAGTCCCAACTAGAAGCCATTCCTATTTTTGACTGGTTACAATGTATTCATTGCCATTTTATATGTCATTAACAGTTTACAAATGATGTATTCTTGGATGAATCACAGGAACCTGAAATTCTATCAACAATCAAGCCAACACAAGTTTATATAAAAAGACACCCCTCAATATAAAAAAGGCATTTACGGTGACAGCGACAAGTAAGCACAGTTCCGGGTATATTTTTGTTGCCTTTAGATAATGAAACCACCCATTCACACTCGCACTTCTGTTGTTTTTTTTTTTTTTTTTTGAAATTTTCTTGTTTTCATGTAGTGGGTGGGGTGTGAATGCGTTGCATTCCTGATGTTTTTATATAGAGGGACGTCTTTTTATATAAACTATGTGATTTCAGACCTCACGAAGCATGGAAATTTTGTAGATTTTAAGCATCTGTAATCTAAGACCTCAGAAAAATAGAAACTTTGTATAAGCTTAGCACCACATTCATTGAAACTTTGTAAATTTTATGTACCACGAAGCAGGGAAACCGTTACAAAACATGGAAAGCTAGTAGATGTTTAACAGACCTGTCTTCAAATGATGGAGAACATCACAAACCAGCCCACTTCAGTTGTAAGTTCAAATCAAGTATCTGATTTGATCATACATTTCATACGATTAAGTACATTGAAAAAATGAACGATAAACAGTGTTTAGTCACTAGAGAAAACTTTGCTTTCCCGACCTCAGTTTGTTTAAAGGCTCTGTGAATTTTACAGTCATATACTGAGTAAAGATGAAACGCTGCCATACATGTTGATATTTAAAGTCCATGCGCGTTTCCCTAGATGAGTCTACATACATGTAATGCATTAGGGTCTTCAACGTTGTGTGTGTCGAGATGAAAGTGTGGGGAGCAGGGGGGGGGGGGGGGGGGGGGGGGGGGGGGGGGGGGGGGTAGGGGGCAGGAGTTAAGGTAAATCAAACTGGCAAACTTATCTAAAATTTCGTATATTTGTTTGCATACCCTAAAATTAACCGTCTTTTGATGCAAAAAATAAACTATAGTAAAATCATCTACATTTATCTACCCAAACGAGCTATTATAACTTTCCTTTTTCTTTTACCTGTTTCCTGTGACATGAAGTTTCGCGGCTAAAATTTTGGAAATGAAATGTAAGCATATGCTTTGGTTATTTACATACGTCTCGTCGTCATACAAAATACAAGCGTTTTCCCCCAAAGTTCTCCATTCAAAGCGTGCATTGTGATGCATCATTAGAACTGACCATTTGGTCGTTTCAAAGATCTGTTACTTAAATGTATGCATCAGTGGTTCAAGTAAGTCAATTCGAAAAAAAGAGAGAAATGAACGGTATAGCGAAAGAACGAGACACACTGTATGGTAACTACACCGGTAGCCGTGTGTTTGGATCTGTCCAGTATGGCCTCTCCCGAGCAAAAAATGTCAAAAACATCACGTAAGTTATAATATTTTCTACGATTAAACACATATTTTTACATAAAGATTTATTACGTTTCCAGTTTTCATCATAAGTTTCAAGTTATTCGATATAAAAAATATAAGATCATTTCAGTTTTAATTATTAAGTAATAAAAACGTGCAGATTATGGGAATCAATAAGCGAAAACGAAACTTTTAAATGATGTTATCAAAACTCTTGTAATTGTATCATCAGATAAATCAGTTAAGAAGAAAGAAGAAACATTTTCACATACCTTGCCATCTGTCTCTAAACTGAAAATATGGTATTTTTACGAAAAAAAGTCAATCACATGTATCAACTGTGTAACGGTTTGGATACAAGTAATTGAAAAACAGTTAACGGTTTGGATTTAGTATATGCACCGGTTTGGACAGTACCTTAATTCAAATTCCTGCACGAAACATCGGTATCAAAGTTGATAAAACCAGAAACAACCACATCTATCTACTTCATTTATTTCTGGGATATCAGAGGTAACAGTTTGTATAGATTGCATAAAATCGAGGGAAAGAAATAAACTGAAGGTCATAAAAATAAATATCTAACCTAAAAGGAACAAGAGTGCCAGAATGTCACATTATACGCCCGTCACAGCAAATTTCTTTAATCTAGCACGTGTATTTGCAAATGGAATTTTAATTTTATGGTTGTTTAGTAATTATTGTAATTCTTCTGTTTTTCTAAATCCACATAAAAACTCCTTACCAGGTAGAGATACCTTAAAATACACCTAAAATTTGAAAGTAACATCTATGTTGTACCACAGAAAAGTGGTCTTGGTTTTTCCCTACGGTCAATTATAAAAATGTTACAATATAATTTATTTATAGTAACAACTAAGGGAAGTTAATCTTTAAAAAAAAAAAAGAAAAAAAAAAGAAAAAAAATAAATTTAAGTCCACACAAAAATCCTTACCAGGTAGAGATTGGTCAAAATACACCTCAAAATTGGATGTAACATGCATGTTGTACTACAGAAAAGTGGTCTAGACTAGTAATGAAAAAGTTACAATATAAGCTATTTATAGTAACAACAAAGGGAAGTTATTCTAAAGAAGGGACCTGCGCATGACACTTCGTCTCATGATGGTGTACAATTGTGCCAAGTTACATCAATATCCCTCCATGCATGAAGAAGAAATGCTTCGGACAAAGTCATTCTTGTATCTGATCTTTGGCCTCTAAATGTGACCTTGACCTTAGAGCTAGGGACTTGGTTCTTGCGCAAGATACTCCGTCTTGTGGTGGTGAACATTTGTGCCAAGTTATATCAAAATCCCTCCATGCATGAAGAAGAAATGCTCCGTACAAGGTTTTCATTCTTGTATCCTTTGACCTCTAAGTGTGACCTTGACCTTAGACCTAGGGACCTGGTTCTTGCGCAGGACACTCAGTCTTATGATGGTGAACAATTGTGCCAAGTTTCATCAACATCTCTCCATGGATGAAGAAGACATGCTCCGGACAAAGTCATTCTTTTTCAAACGGGCGTATAAAAACTCTGTATAAACGATTCGAAACTAACACTGTATCACAACTATTTGAAGAATACAAAGGGCTATTGCACGCATCCGTTCATCGACTTCCGCGTACTCTTTGTTAACTATTTGTAAGATGTTATATCAGTAATGACTAGTGGAACTTTATTGAAACGAAGCTGTTCAATGTGATGATCACATGTTCCATATTTCTAGTTTGCTGTTTTACAAAGATACCATTTCCCGATTCATTAAATTGAATTTTGTACCTTTTTTGTACGTACGCAGGTATCTTGATAATCAATAGTTAGAATGAATTATCTGTGATGATCTAACATGCAAAGTTAGGATCTGCAAATCTCACTTTAACTTCATTGCAGAGTTATGCCGCTTCCTTGAGCTACAATAAGTAGGTACCTCACATACATGTATCACTTTTAAGAATGAAATGAAACTACAAACACTTGTTCACTCTGATTATCCGACATGCAGTGCACAGGCGTCAAGATTCTTCTGTTCTTTCAAAGAAGTTATTTTTACTTGACTTAACAAGTTATGGTCAAGTTCATGTATGTAAGCAGGTATCTTATTTAGCATCTGAAGTGGGGAAATTTCTATGACTAAAACACACGTCTTACCAAAATGCTTTGCCGTTTGGTACTTGTTTATGTCACTGATTCATTCAGTTAGCTTTCTTTAGTGACATGGCATTTGAATAGTCGATCTTTATTGCCACCTATTCAAACTTGATATTTGAGCGTTTTCATCGAAATGTATATAAACATTCGTGAAATTAGAACAGAAGTCAGAATATTAGTAAACAAGCAAGTGAAACATTTCCGTTTAAAGAGCTCTGACAGGGAACAAAGCTTTTAATGGGGCCTTACTAATTAACAAACTATCATGCATAATTAACAATTTTATGTATTCTTTGCTCTTTCGGCCTATCTTACGTAGCACTAGGCCCGTGCGTTTGCATTTCCTACAAAGATGGATAGTGCTGACCATTGCTTTTCGTGGCCATTCTTCTCCAAACGATATTTTCATTGCTACGCTTGAGAAAAGAAATTATAAAAAGGGAAACATATCCAACAGGAAAAAACACGAAAGCCTACAGTAGTGTATGGATGCATACATTACTAAACTATACTCAAAATATATACACATACTACAACGTATATGTAACGTAGAAGAAACATCTGGGCGTCGCCTTGGAACTGTCATTAGCAAAACCACCACTGGGGTATAAACCTGTTAGCACACACTGAGAGGTGATAAGGTGTTAACCCTGTATAGCAAACACTATCAATTAAACTTATGGATTAACGTATTTTCGGCAGATCATGGTGCTATGCCTTCCATGAGGATGTTCATTTTGGGCAAGTGCTAAAGCAAATATTACTTGTGAGGTGTGTGTCAATGTGTAGCGAATTGAAACAATCTTCAGCATGCATTAATCACTTGCTCAGTTTTAACACATTTTTTTTTGGTCATCAGCAAGGATATGTGTATACTCATTTCAAAAATTCTTAAAATTAGACTTGTTTCAAAATTGTTAGCAGTAACATCAGTTTGATTAAATACACTAGAAAAACTAGCATTCATATTGATCAACATATGAGTGTATTTCTTTGAATTATACATCCCTATTTTAAGCATAATTATACATTTAAAATAATATGAAGTAAATGCTTGAAGGCCATGCTTGGTTTGCCGGAAGACATATTTAATTATGTACCATTGTAAAATGTGAAAACATTACTTAGAAACAAACATTATTTTAAAATTAGCAGTTAAATGTGTTAGTCCAAACCGCAAACATCCAAAGAGATTAAGTCATCCAAACCGGTGTACACTTGTTATCCAAACCGTTACATTCATGTTTTCACGACACTATACGTTTTGTGTCCTTTTGAATTTTAGGTGCTTTGTACATATCACAGTTTATGCATACTTATACTAGAGATTATCATAAAGTATATTTGCACCCATTTAGTCCAAATAGTTTGATTTTTAGAGATAATAAAATGAAATTTTGGAACATCTGACGCGATATTGAACAATTGTCATGAGTTTACAAGATATCTTTATGCTAAATACGATTCCGATCGCCATGTCAGTCCCGTGATTACTTATTTGGACATTACAAAAGTTACTGAACAGAGTTTGGTAACGACACGTAGCAAGACGTAGTAAATATCTTTGAGAACTTACATGATGTTTCATTGTTTTTTGCTCAAGAAATGATTTTCTGATATCAAGAAATCGAATTCCTGATATCAAGAAGTCGATTTTATGATATCAAAAATTCATTTCCTGATATCAAAAATTCGTTTTTTTTATATCAAAATATAGACAGCATTTCTTGATATCAAAAAATGAATTCCTGATATCAAAAAGTCGATTTTTTTGATATCAAAAAATTCAATTTTTGATATCAAGAAATTCATTTTTGATATCAAGAATTGATTTTTTGATATCAGAAATTCGATTTCTTGGAATCAAGAATCAAAAAATAATTCTTAATATCAAGAATTCGAATTTTTGATATCAAGAAATCATTTCTTGATGTCAAAAAATGCCTAGAAAATAGTAAAACGGCGCCCCATAGAGAATCCGACACGACAGACTCTGCAATTCTGATTGGTCAAACGAAGATTTCACTCTATGTCAGATAAAGTCCAAGAAGAGAATTCTTCGAGAAAAAGAAACCTCGGTCAGTCACTCAGCTGTTTCCCCTCTATTGGTTTCTTTTTCACGAAGAGTTCACTTCATAAACTTTATCTATAACATAGCGCTCTTTCTTAGTCGCAACTAAAACATGACGTCATTGCCTTGTAAGGTGTCGTAATTTTAGCGTACTCGCGTTTTAACAGAAATAAGCATATTACACGGTGTGTATGCATATCGGATCCCTCTCTGTGGTAAATAAGAAAACGCATCCCTCTCTGTTCGCGTACAAGACCTTCTTTGTGGTAAACAATGAACTCCAACGTCAGGGAGCTCGAAAAAAACGAAATTTTCGTCCTGAACACAGGTTTGTGCATAAAAAACATGAACAACGGGAAGGCGTAGCTATATACCATTGCTTTTTTATCGTTACATTTGTTTTATCAGTTGACAATAGTCCAAACGAAGATGGAATGTAGACGGAGGGTACTGGCTCGGCTGAACATTGTGCGATGTTTATGAAACTTAAATACGACTTTCCTTGAATATAGCAAGTATCTAGGACTTTAGATGTGAAGTCTTTGATCCCATCTTATTTGTAAATACACTTAATGTGGTTATTTTCATAATATTTCCTTAAAAACGCCTTACTTTCGATTTCGTTAATGTACGGGATCCCTCTCAGTCGGTGCAAATTTGCATCACAGGATCCCACTTTACTCTCTGCACCCGTCACGGGAACCCTCTGTGACAAAATTTTCTATCGGCACCTGCACCCTTTACTTCAATGTTAGAATTTGAGATGGTATTCTTATTGAAAACAACATCTTTTTCTAAAGGAAATAAATCATGGAGATTTTACTTCCCTTAATATGATTTTAAATTGAAAATAAATTAGCAATTTCACATAACATGTATATTTAAAGTTTATTATCAAATTTGCCTATACCTTAGTGATATACAATTAATTTTTAAACTAGAATTTGTATAATTTGATTTGATACAAAGAGGGGCTATTCATGCATATAGCTAGTCTGAAAAGGGGGCATTTCAGCGACACATCTGTACCATAACAAATCCCGTCCGCCCGGGCACACAAGTCTGTATTATTACATACTCGTTTCTATTCTCCGATGAGTTACAGTGGTACCGGAAACCTCAATATATTTCCATATACTGACACCTGACTTGCATATCGGATGCGTAACGTAATTTAATGTGTGTCGTGGCATTTATTTTTTTATTTAGTTCAGTATTGTCAGTCTTATTCAGGCTATTGAACAAATTTATAGTAGTTACATTACATTGTATGCGCATCTAATAAAAAGGTTATTATCTTTGAATCGGTAAATATGCACTCGTTTTTTAGCGGGAGAATATTGCACGACTTTAGGATTTTGTTTGTTTGTTTTGGGTTTAACGCCGTTTTTCAACAGTATTTCAGTCATGTAATGGCGGGCAGTTAACCTAACCAGTGTTCCTGGATTCTGTACCAGTACAAAAAAACAAAGACAAATATCAAACAGGGAATGCCACGTACCAAAATCGCAGCCTCCCCAAAACGAAACCTACAGCACGCAGACGTGCACACCACAAACACACACACATACACGTACACACACACAAAGCCAACACACGAGGACAAAACGAACAAACAAAGAAACACACACACATACACGCACACACACACACAAAGCCTACACAAGAGGACAATACGAACAAAGAAAGGAACACAGTGGGGCACCGCCTTGGAACGGTCAGTGGCAAAAACACCACTGGGGAGCTTAAACCGGTTTATGGTGCGCACCCAACCTCACTCTTACCCCCACCATGTTCCAAAAAAAAAAACAAAGACAAATATCAAACAGGGAATGCCACGTACCAAAAACGCAGCCTCCCCAAAACGAAACCCACAGCACGCAAACGCGTACACCACAAACAGACACACACATACACGCACACACGCACAAAGCCAACACACTAGGACAAAACGAACAAAGGAACACAGTGGGGCACCGCCTTGGAACGGTCAGTGGCAAAAACGCCACTGGGGAGCTTAAACCGGTTTATAGTGCGCACCCAACCTCATTCTTACCCCCACCATGTTCCAAAGACACGGGACAGTGTAACTAAAAGTAATCCCCTCCAGGTGAATCTCTAACATACGTAATGGAAACAAAAAGGCATGGCATGTAAAACACAAAAATGCTCGTGTATAAAAATATAAAAAGCAAATCTTTAGAACCAAAAACGCATGTACTCAATGCCTTTTCAGAAGACAGAGCAACAAGAGAAACACCCTTAAGGGCCCGACGAAACAGGCCAGAAGACAGATATCAAAACAGTTCAGTCCTGGTAGGATTTAAAAACTGCTTATCATAGAGTCCTCCCCCTCTTCCGTCAGACACAATCAAAGAGGGAAGCGTAGTGTCCAACTGTAAACGGGTTGAACACTAAATATGCGGTATGTCTCAAAACAGTTGGGTCGTAACCTCTTTTAATAAAACGTTTTATAATTTTACCAAATACATTTGGAAAATTACCATGACCCAAGATCTTACGAAGTTTGTAAACCACATCCCCATAAAAAACGGGTTTAGAAATACCTTCTCGCAGAAGTGTCTTTAAATTACTATTGAATTTTAAAACTAAATCAGAATTACGATAGTAAAATTACAAACCTGTTCTCCGCAAGTAACTGCCAACTTCCCCACATGAATCAGAGGTGGATGACTAATAATTTCAGACACAATGTCGTTTATCAAATAGTCACGGAGAACATGCGCCCCGCCCGAGGATCGAACTCGCGACCCCGCAATCCGTAGACCGACGCTCTTACCTACTGAGCTAAGCGGGCGGGTAACTTTAGGACTTTATTTCCGCTGCAGAACTTGTGCATATTTCCTAACCTATAATTATTGTGCTGCTTTTAAATACGAATACCGTCTCATAATTTTAACAGAGCGCCGGTGCCGACAGAAAATTAATTGTGTCCAAGAGGGTTTCCGTGCCGGTTGCAGAGTCAAGAGGGATCCTGGGAGGCAAAATTGCGCTGACTTAGAGGGATCCCGTGCGTTAACGAAATCGAAAAGGAAACATGATGAAAATAACCATATAAAGTGTATTTACAAATAAGATTGGTTCAACAGCTTCACATCTAAGGTATTAGATACTTGCTATATTCAAGGAAAGTCGTGTTCATCCGAGCCAGTACCCTCCGTCTACATTCCATCTTCGTTTGGACTTGTGACTGATAACACAAATGTAACGATAAAAAAGCAATGGTATATAGCTACGTCTTCCCGTGGTTCATATGTTTTTATGCACAATCCTGTGTTCAGGACAAAAAGTTCGATTTTCCGAGCTCCCTGACGTTGGAGTTTTTTGTTTACCACAAAGAAGGTCTTGTGCGTGAACAGAGAGGGTTCCGTTTTCTCATTTACCACAGAGATGGATCCGATATGCATACACATCGTGTATTAGAATCGTAAATCAATATATCTATCTAAAATGTATTGAATTTACATATCTTTGCTGATTTCTTCACTTTACATTTATTTAATTTTCTTAAGGGGTTGTTTTAATATAGATCTGATACGTTTGCAACTGCAAAACTTTGCCTGTGTTCTGCCACCATGATTGCAAAAGCACCATAACAAACAATCAAAACTGAAATCTTTTTTTTTTACTAAATCAATATTCGTAGTCCTTTCTTTAAGTAAAGATTATTGATAAAACATCTTATGGAGCCTAGAGTACAACCAAACCGCATACAAAAATAATCGGATACTGATACAAAATTTATAGAAATATAAAAAAACACAGACCATTTGTGTATGTTACTTCCATGGAGAATATTAGGTTACTGTCTTATAAATTTAAATTTATTAAGTGAGTCGAAGAAAATATAAAAGTCGAGGCTCTGCCGACACTTTTATTTTTTCGTAGACGAACTTAATAGATTTAAATTTATAAGACAGTAACCTAATGTTCTATTTATCCTACCTTCTGATCTAAAATCATTCTTAAATTAAAATTCAAAATTTACCATCAACTAGATCTGAGTCTGCCTTGCATAGAAATCTAAAAGTTAATACGCCCCAAAATTACACAAATAGGTCTTTAAAATCCCAAATGTTATAACATAAAAGCTGAAAAACAAAGGCTAACCTTGTAAGCTCGACTGTTCTACTCACCCTGGCGTCGGCGTATCACCATGGTTAAAGTTTTGCATGCAAGTACATATGGCTATCATTTAAAGGCATATAGCTTTGAAACTTATTTTTCCTTTTTCTAGGTCAATTTCAAACCTCACCGGGCCAAGTCCAATAACTCTGACATGTATTTTGGGCTGATTATGCCCCCTTTTGGACTTAGAAAATCCTGGTTAAAATTTTACATGCAAGTTACTATCTCCAAAACTAATGCAGATATTGAATTGAAACTTCACATCTGTCTTCGGGAATATTAAACTAGTTGATAGCATCAAGTCCCATAACTGTGACCTGCATTTTGGCCAAATTATGTCCCCTTTTGGACTTAGAAAATCCAAGTTAAAGTTTTGCGTGCAAGTACATACAACTATTACTTAAAGGCATATAGCTTTGAAACTTATTTTTTTCTTTTTCTAGATCAATTACCAACCTCACTGGGTCAAGTCCCATAACGCTGACATGTAATTTGGGCAAATTATGCCCCCTTTTGGACTTAAAAAATCCTAGTTAAAGATTTGCGTGCAAGTTACTATCTGCAGAACAAATGCAGATATTAAATTGAAACTTCACATGTGCTTTCGGGGTTATAAAATTAGTTATTGCATCAAGTCCCATAACTCTGGCATGCATTTTGGTCAAATTGTGTCCCCTTTTGAACTTAAAACGTCTGGTTAAAGTTTTGCTTGCAATTTACTATCTCCAAAACTAGTGCAGATACTGGATTGAAACTCTATAGATATATTAACATTTAGGGTAATATTTTCCTGCTTCTGGGACAATGATTCGAATAGTTGAGCATTGGCTGTCTTACGGACAGCTCTTGTTTTGTTTTATATCCGACCTCTCTGTTCTGCTGAACATGAATGAATAGTTTTAATTTGCTGCCAAGTGCAATTTTTATCCGAAATTCAGTTGCAAGCCGGATACCCATTCTCACCAAGCTAACGTTAGACATGACTTATACACACGCCATAACGCCGTTTGACAGAAAAATAGGCAAACCGATTCCTCGATGATTTTATTCAATGGAATTCCAGATGCAATATATTCCTTGATTTAAGTGCAGAAAGCTAAAATCCTGAACAAACGCTATACATGAGTCATTTTCCGTTTCTCCGAGAGTTTCCGTTATAAAAACTTGTTGTGGTAATTGCAAATACGATATGCATACGCTATACATTAGTGACACGGTCTCACGTACCTAATAAAAGCGTGTTTATAAAAATAATTGCATAAATATGTCTTTTAGCAATTATTCTTAAAAACAAGATGGCGTCGTTTTGAAAAAATACAAAAAGGTAGTCCGCCAAGATTTATCAAGTCACTGACCTGTTAAAGCAAAATTTATCATACCCCTTGACTTTTGCCTTTATTTTGCATGAAGGTAGGATAAATAAATTTAAATAGCTCCCTAGTTTTGTGCCTGTTGTACAATTATTACATGATGTTGTTTATGTTCTTTGTCAACATTTTGTTTACATTTATCAACAAACCGTTCAGGTGACTGTTCCGCTTCGACAATGTGGAACAATAATTACTGGACATCTCTGCAAGAATACAGCAACCTGTCGGAGCCCCTTTATACGAATGCGGATTTTATACATCATTTAAATCCAAACACAAACATTATTACCATGTTACGAAATCCAGTAGAGAGGTAAGACTTTTATTTCTAACGTGGCATTGACTAACTTGGATAGCAAAAATACAAACCCCGTTTTTTGAATTGCTTTGTGTAATAATTAAATCACGTAAATATGTTAAGGTAGTGGACCGGTAATGACAATCGGAAAATTCCGTTCGATTACCTAGTCTCCGTATGCGATTTCGGCATTCTCCGATATGAGCGGAAATCCAGGTGCTCGAATGAGCTACATTATAGTCCGATGAATGCCGAACGTCATACAAGAGTACGTAATCCAACGGAAATAACCGAATGCCATTATGGGTCTGCTACCTTAATAACTTGTGAACCCCAGAATTTTACATTTTATATGCGGCAAAGCGTATACTATCCAATTATCTATTTCGCTAAAGGAAATAGGGGTCTTACACGAATGAAAATATTTCAAATGGAAACGGAATCACCCCAGTTGATACATTTTATGAGAGTTACGAAGTATGATTTCGATTCAATACAAACATACATTGTGTTACATGAGAATAGGATATCAAGTTTGAATTTAGCTTATACACATTTCCGGATTGCTATCATTTCGGGTTGTTATACGATGCACATGCCATTGAATTAGAACAATATATGATTGCATGGAACCGACAAGATACTCAGTGTTAGACTCTTAAGATGTTGCTAGGGTGGTGTTAGGATGTTGCACATTTTATAACCGCTCATGAACAGACTCCGTGCTCAAAAATCAAGGTCAGACTTACAGGAAAAAAATATAGGTTGTAATTCGTGATCATCTTCATTGATTGGTTGCAAGATAAACGCTCAATGTATTACTTTGCCTTTTCTGACCTTATTATACATGTATGGATTGGGGAGTACCTTGATAACATTAAAAATGGCACGTTTTAGCTCAGAGGGCATCATCACCCTCGTAGGTAAAAGTTGTTTGTAAGTGACCGTCTTTCGTTTAGAACAGTATACTCGTAACTGGCAAAACCTCATTTGTGAAAAGGTATGTCGTAACCTGAAATTTATGAAGATTTATTTATACGTCGTAGAAGTATCGGGCATAGCCATTTTCGACCGTTATTAATTAAAATTATCACTCATTTTCATTGTACTTCTATGACAGTATCGTTATTTGACACGCTATTTATTTAGTATTAGACCTTTCAATGTTGAAACAAACTCCTCGACTCGCTGGTGAGATCAATAATCTTTTATTCCCCTCCTCACAGGATAGACTGAATTGATAATTGTCTCCTTTCCTGTTTTGTTCCCTCTGAGGTCTTGCTTCTTCTGAAGTTATACAGAACATACATTTACGGTTCTAGGAAGTTTGATTTATATAATTATCTGTGTGGCGGCCGTAAAAAGTCGCCCCGACTTCATCTCAGTGTTGTTACATTTTCTGGTCCTTCGGGATCATTGATTTCAACTCATTTAGATTTGAAGATTGAATACTGCTTAAGCCGGTGCTAGGGGGCGTGGGCAGTGTTGCATTTTCCATTACTGCTCATGAACAGACTCAATCAAACCGAGTCTGCAATTTTCACTGTTTGCCTTGTTCTCGATGCTTCCGAGAGATCTACTTTTCAGATTATATTTACTTCACAACAGCGGGTGTTAAGTGCTGTGTGGCGGCCGTAAAAAGTCGCCCCGACTTCATCTCAGTGTTGTTATATTTTCTTGTCCTTAGGGATAATTGATTTCAACTCATTTAGATTTGAAGATTGAATACTGCTTAAGCCGGTGAAAGGGGGCGTGGGCAGTGTTGCATTTTCCATTACTGCTCATGAACAGACTCAATCAAACCGAGTCTGCAATTTTCACAGTTTGTCTTGTTCTCGATGCTTCCGAGGGATCTACTTTTCAGATTATATTTACATGAGTATTTTCGTGTTTTAAAAAGTGTTCCTATGGTTATTGATACGTGTGTAAGGGGAGAAACTATTTACACTGCCGTAATATAGGAATATGGACGGTGTTAAAGAATGAGGTTTGTTGCCAGTTAGGTTTTAGACACTCGTACATGTAGTTATGCTACTGCATGACTGGTCGTTTCAAGGAGGTACCCTACCGTTTTTCTTCTTCCTTTATGTTAACGTATGTTTGTTACTGTGTGTTTTATCCGTTTATGTAAATATATGCTTAGTAGTTGTGCAAACATATGCATTTACATGTACAAGTACTCATTTCATTGTGTGCCGCTGAAGCTGTATTAAGGTAAAAAGAACACGTTTAGCTGATTTGTTCGTGTGTGATTGGCAAACACATTCGCAATAAAACATACGATAAAACAAAACAATGTAACCAATATCAAACAGTATAGTGCTGCTTAATTTATACTGCACTTTTTATGTCACTGTCATTTAACCAGTAAGGGACCGTGTCAAAGCGGTGCCCCACTATGTCCACGTGTGTTTGCTTTGCCTTTCTGTGTGTTTGTTTATGTGCTCTAGACTTGTGCACGTCCGCGTGCTGTGGGTTGCGCTTTGGAAAGGCTGTGTTTTTTTAACGTAGCTTTATCTGTTGCATGTTCATCCTTGTTTTTTTTATTTGTATTGACACCCCGTATTGTCATTTTAGTAGTTGTCTTTGTATTGTCTCATCTAAATATGTCACTGCTTTTGTTGATGTTGGCCGATACTAGAAATTATTATTACGATAACTTGAATACTTTACAGGTTATACTCTGATTACCTATACTTTCAACATGGAACTCCAAAGAAGTTTCATAGAGGAGTGGTGAATACTATTAAGGATGCTCATAAATGATTGAATAAAAATACCTTTCGTCATTGTTTATATACAACAAAAAGAAACAGTACATGTATAAAGGTAAGGTAAAATCTATTTTCTGAACTGAATCCAATGTCATGGCCATTTAATCATTTCATTTTATTTCTATCCGGCGAACTCTTTGATGAGGTCATTAGAAAATACTAGTAGTCCATTAATGCGTAACATACTTCTTACTCATATATTATGTATTTAAGTAATGATTTGTATATATATATAAAGATAAAATAATAACCTTTTACATTTACCAAATGTGCTATAAAACATATTTTAATTATGCCATATAGTGTTACATTATGCATCTCCTCGACTGACTATTAATATGGATATACAGTTGAATATCGTTACCTCGATATCGGTTAGCTCGATACTCCGGTTAGCACGATGTATTTTAGTCGGTCCCGATTTTTCCCTATATATTCTAATGTAATTATTTATCATTACCTCGATATGATTAGCTCGATATTTTGTTTGGCTCGATGAGATTTTTCAGTCCCGTCAACTTACCTGTAAAGTTTTTACACCTGGTTTCGTCGATATCACAGCGTGTCAAAAAATATCCATGTTATTTGTAAGGTGTGAAAAGCAGCCTATTGTTGTCCGGCGATGTATTTATCATAATCAAGTTAGTGTGTTTGTTATTTAATCTTTAGTCCAATTCAAATGTTAGGAAGTTTCTATTTAATTCCCAGTATTTAGTCTTATAAAACAGCGTGCAAGCGGGCAACTTGTTTTCCAATATAACAACTAATTTGGATGAAATGTTATTTGTATCTGCTATTTAGGATTGAGTAACAATATGCGTATTACACAGGCAAATTTTCCTTATCAAAGCACAGTCAAAATAACTACTCAACTTGGAACATTACAGCTGCATTCAGACTTGTTTATGGAAGGAATAAAATGCTAATGTTTACACGTATATTTTGAAAAATTTAAAACTTAAATGTAAGTATGTACTATTTAATTAAGATGTTTATTTGTCAATAAAATTAAAATCGTATTTACGTTATATTATTTCTTTCCCCTTTCAAACCCTCTGAAAAAAAGCATTGGATATAGTGACAATAAAGACGTCCGACACAAGTACAAAGTTGTCCCAGACAGTCAGTATCGTTACGTCGAACTTCGGATACGTCGATGCATTTTTTACAGTCCCTTGAATATCGAGGTAACGGTATTCGACTGTATATCCCATTATGTCCCTTTCTGAGCATTTTCAAATAACGTGGGCTCTATCTCTTTGTTCCCAAAGATTTATTACTGTAGGTGCCGATACGTTTTCTCCCGGTAAGGTTTGTCCTTAACACTGGTCGACGTAACATATAATAGGCCTTCCTTAACAGTTATATTGATCTATGTCGATACATTTCGAATATGGAGCTGAGGCTTGTCCAGTTCACCTGAAAAATAGATAATCTCTAATCTTGTAAACATTTTTACACATGATTTCAACAGCCAAACAAATATTACCAGTTTCTTAAAACATAATAAAATATTTATGAAGATCATTTGAAAGCATAGAATTCAACCACGTAAATTTAAAACAGACTGTGTCTGTTCATAAGAGGTAATGTAAAACACTCGCTAAGACCCGTAGTATCGGCTTAAGCGGAAGCCTTTTATATACAGATCAATTGAATGGACTTCATGGTTTCAGAGAACCAGAACATATAACAACACTAAGTGTAAGTAAAACATAAACATCTATAATTCTGAAAGGAATTCTGCGTACGTAAGAACACATTCTTCTTTGCTTCTTAAAATCGACACAAATAAGCAAACTACAGCGGTTTTCAGATTTTAAAATCTTTGAATGCGTTTTCTCTAAACATGACAAACGGCAAGATATCAATAGAATATTCAGGCGACGATATGCATGTTATTTTGTCTGGCGAAGTTTTATGCGAAAAAAATCAATATTTCAGACAAGACTCCGTTTTGGAGTTTATCACCTTCATCTGAAAGAGTACTTGCGGGTTTTCCCACGTGATCAAATAATGGTTATCAAACTTGAAGATTTCTCAATTAAAACTGCTTCTTATATTCAAAAGATATTCGAGTTTTTAGATATAAGTATGCTTTTTATACTTTGTGTTATTTGATCCTTAATGAAAACATTTGCCATTGACTTTACCGCTTAATGTTCGACATTGACTATATTGCTTATTGAAAGTTATTGGTGTATGGTACAGTTTCACAAATATAGATTTATGATCTTTTTCTGGTGCTTCTTTAATAACAAATCCCTGTCCTTTAGTTTGATAATATAAAGCTTGATCTTTAATCTCGTAACAAGAAAAGTTCTAAGAGTTTGAGGGATCTAAATCTTCCTTTACAATATAATATCCAAATGAAACGGAGCCGTGTATTGTCGAAGAAAAACTTATTTATTAAATTCTTTACTTTTTTTCAGAGAAACTGAACGAGACAGATTTAAAGCTAATTGCAAATCCAGACAAGCACGCAAATACGAGGAAAAGGGAGGACAGAAAAACTGGAGAAATGTTGCTCGAGACTCGCGAATTGTTGGAAGAGTTTTACCGTCCACATAATGAACTTTTGACAGAATTACTTGGAGAACTATTTGATTACAATAAAGACTTCGGATGCCACTCTGAAATGCAAGGTTATTTAATCTAAAGGTGTATTTTCATTGTTTGGTGAAATATGGAAATGCAATAATAAATATTGTATCATAGCTGGAAAGGGTAAATGGGCGGGATGAACCGGAGTGCTTAATTGGCGAACCGTTTTTTCTTATAACCAGTATTGACCGGCTGTGATACTAAACAGAGAATTGTAAACTGTCAGGTATTTGATATAACTTCAGGGAGTAAGGGTTACACAAATTTGACAAGATTCTTTTGTGTTGCAACATGTATAACGTAACACCAATTGTTTGATTGCAACATTATTTGACACTCTGACTTTTTTATCAACTTATATACCTATTTGCAGATTATGCATGATTAATAGTTGGTACACAATAAACAGTGACGTTACTAGACCAGGACATATGTGCATGTCTGAGCTGCTAAGGTATCCAAGGGCATGCTCCTGTACAAAAAAAGTGTGTATAAAAAGTATGCAGGAGCGTTCTCGGACCAAATATACGTTTTGAAAATACCATTTCTAAGCATCATGTGATGACTGACCCGAGCCTGAAATGCCTGTGGAGCTCCAATGTCAGTGATAGTGTAATATCATTGCTTCTTATTACGTATATTTAAATATTTAGATAATTATTAGACGTTTAAGTACTAGTAATTGAATCCGTCGCGCAGTATCTCCCTTGCAGAACTCGTGCACATTTCTCGATACAAATGTTATAACCTACTAATGTTCACTGTCGGAAAAAGAACTGTGAACAGAGCTATACTATCATGTCTTATCACTTAAAAAATCAATACACCAGTTATCATACATTTAGATTGTTCTCCTTAAATGCTTTATTAAAGATTATTTCAGTTTATAAACACAGAAAAAATGCTGTATACAAAATTATGTATATCAAAATGATGTAGACCTTGAAATTGACAAGACAAAGAAATCATCTAATTGCCGACATTCCGCATACTTAGTCAAATATTAAAATTTCCCTCTCTCCATGAACGCAGTTATTTCCAATCATTTTCGGACATTTTTAATCACCATTGTTAATTTTACGTGCGAAAGGGGTTTTTGTAATAACATTTTCAAAAGAATGCGGTAGCACTACTGAATTGTTAAGAGTACTCGATGAAGGAGAATTCAGGTAAACGTTATGACTAAACAGAAAGAAGTATTTATTTGCATTTGCATGCACCATTAGACTCTCTTGACAGAGAAGCTCTATAATTTCATGGCAAAAAATAGCATCCTGAGTCAATATACAACAATCTTATATTGTTGTACCCCCACCCCCACCCCGCGCAAAAAAAGGGGCGGGGGCACTTAGTGTTGCCCTTGTCCGTCCGTCTGTCCGTCAGTCCGAGCCCACATTTGCATACTTAGGTTGCTATAGAAACAATAGGTAACTGTACTTTTTCTTTGATGTCATTCATTCCATTTTCTTTTACGTGGCTACAAGAAAAATAGAGAGAACAAAAATGTAGCCACATAAATACCGATATGTAGGAACGTCCGTCCGTCCTTCTGTCATTCCGTCTTTCCGTCAGTCCGAATTCTCTAAACGTATTTGACCCAGTGTCATCAAACCTCATAGGAATGTTATTCAGCATGAGAAGCTGTGCTCCAGGGGTTTTAATTTGGATCTCACACAGTCAGATCAGAGTTATAGCCATTTACTTAGTCAAAAATATGTATAAAAAGCAGCTTCGACTCAACCTTTGAAGCATATAAAATCATCCACAGAAATTCCGCTTTACAATCAAGCATCAATAAAGCTTATATCTGGCATGAACATGACCTTTACTAGGCGGTAAAATTGCACTATATATTGATATGGACTACATTCGAGTGGACCACGGAAGCATATCCGGCGAATTCTACTTTCATGCCTTTAAACGACTAGATCGACGTATGATAAATATACTGAAATGCAACACAAAGGATACTTGTGGGACCAATGACTTTCTATATAGACCTCGTTACACGATACTGTTAAAGTACCAGTAATTGCAACTGCAGGTTCCTCCTTATTGCTCTTATGTCAATAGAAATTAGCTCCTTTTGAACTTGTCTATTTTCCATGGTCTGAGTCAAATGGCA
Organism: Mercenaria mercenaria; assembly: GCF_021730395.1. NCBI lineage: Eukaryota > Metazoa > Mollusca > Bivalvia > Venerida > Veneridae > Mercenaria > Mercenaria mercenaria. Next base: position 15,688 of record NW_026462037.1, on the reverse strand, counting down.
AAATCAGTGACACTTGATTAAAATGTATCCAATTTGCTCACTGCGAAATCTAGTATCTTTAGATTCTAAACACAAAGTTTGTACATTGTATCACATTAAGTAAAAACATGACACGAATCTGTATAATAGTAGGTGAAGTTGGCAATGAAAGTGTCAAATATGTAAAATCGAACCAAAATACATATAAAGATTGAGCTTCAATCGCAAATGCTATGCTATGATAAATCAGACTCTAAAAGGTTGTTTGTGTCCTTCCAGATTGATCGTTCCAGGGCTGTCTGTAAATATCTTGATACTGTTTTATAAGTTACTTTGTTTGTGCTATCTGGTTTTCCAACAGCTTAAGACTGATTTTTCTTGCATACCAGACTGGGATTTCTGGTGATTTCCCCGGTGGTGGAAAACTCCATCTTACACCCCGGGTGTAAGATGACTCTGGTGCTGTAAATGATGTATAATGAACAACATCTGCGTAGTAGATTTGTGTAGTAATAATTAAGTTTTACGTAAAACGGGATAACAAGCAAATACCTTGATAGTTTCTCCTCGTTCATTATAACATATTTCTCGATTCAAAAAACGTCATTTAACGGAAAAAAACATAACGTTTCACTGCAGATGATAAACAAACATGAATTATTACGTTGTTTTGTCTATGTAACGTCATGACGTACTTCCTGTTTACGGACGTAAAGTTCCCGCACTTTGTTAACACGCTACTATAAGAAAAAAAGTGCAATAAGTGAGTAGCCTCGTTACCGCCAAAAAAACAGTTACCCTCGAGCCGGATATTCCCATCTGCACCTACAGCCATTGAAAGAATCTTACAGCACATTTGCATGTGTCCGTCCCTCCTGTTCGGATAAGATCGTCGAGCAAAGTTACGTTATCAACAACCCCTATCGTTCTCGATCACAGCGGCCTTTCCTGCAAACATCATGCCGTTTCTGTTTGTTAGTAAACTGATATGACAAAACCCTATATTCTACATACATTTACATTATAACCCACTTTCTTGACCGCATAAACTGCATGTGCTTCGTATGGGTATTAACTTACTTGGTTGGTTAGAAAAACTTATATCACTTTTTAACCGGCTTTCAGGCTCCTATTTCTGACACTCTTATCATAACAGTACAAGCATACATCATGTGCTTTGTGCAGCCTTTCACTACCTAGCTGACATAATTCTTCTGGTCGATTTCATATGTTAAATAGATATTCTTGTGTATTTCTTATATTTGGCGTTTCAGCTTCAGTCTTCAGATCTTTAAGCTCTTTAAACATTAGCATAAATCATCTGACTGTTCCTGCGTGGAGTACATCAAATATGAAAATAAAATACTCGCCTGAGGAACCTCTAGCTTTGCAAACAGCACTCCAGACAGATGTCTGTCCCAGTCTTTAAGTTACTTTTGACATGTCTTTTTCAATATGTCCTTCATTATACAATTCATACGTCAACAACACCACTGCGCTCTGGACATTTATTTCAACTCTAGAACATAATCCAACAGGTTTTTTTACGATCTGTCTTTCTCAATCATACGCAATTTAACTGCCTCCGAATATCTTGTAGCAAAGTCGACAAGGATTAGAATATTACGAGTGCTTTTACGAGTATAGGTCCTATCAAAATAGCAGCCACACGATGCAATGTTGTCTCCTTTTTTGTCATATCTGCAAGTTGGACTTTTCTAACATTCCCTTAAAGGATAATTTTCTGAGTTACGTCATATGACCTTAAGGTATTGGACCCCTAAAAGTAATGTTTAAGAAATGGCATGTGCTTGGTATATTCTTAAAGGTGTTGCAATTTTTAAACAACTTTTACCGTGCCGTGTTTTATAAATTTTGTATAATTTATGGTATTTCCTCAAGCTTAAGTACAGACAAATTTCAAAGTGATGGCCACTGTCCACCACTGTCCAAAACGTTTGCAGAATTCATTATACCATTATTTTTGATAAAAGAAACATCAAACTATTGATAAACAATTCTAAAACACAAAATAAAACTGTCAATGTCATTTTTTCTAGGGTGCCTGAAATAAACGGATTTAATGGGACATTGAAAAATTAAGGTCGAGTCCTGCGGGTCTGTTTTGAATTTTGCTCACTTCATTCGAAAAAACACTTGGGGCAGAAGTAAAGCCTACCTACATTTTCTTCCACAATACATGTATGTAATTTAAAGAGTGAAAGCGAAATAGAGAACTTTTACCGCATGTAACTAGGTATTTTTAAAGATGTCTAACTCTCCCTCCTTCTGTTTCAGAGGTAAATTCACTTTGAACAGCAAGAAATCGAATGAAAAATTTTCTCTTTTATACAATAAATCAATAATAAGTCTTGAAAAAGTAAAAACTTATTAGAGAAAAAAGGAAAATAAGGGGGAAAAATTGGTCGCAGTGGGGCTTGAACCTACACCTCCCTGAAAATTTCAGTCAAAGTAGGTTTATTGTAGGAATTGAATACTGTTCAAAAGGAGGTACTCTATTACGGGTCTAATACCTTAAAACAATTCTTAACCCAGGCCAGTGAAAACATACCAATACAATTTCCATCAACTCAGTATTTGCGTTTGATATATTATTTAATAGTTTCTTTTTCACTTATTTAGGCTGACAATGGTAGTAGTGTTACTGTGTCTGATTAGAGGGGCGCTAATCGAATTATGCTGGAAACAAAAGAAGTATTTCTGGATTTTATTGAACGAGCGTCAAGGCTAGCAATGGTAGTGTTGTTGCAGTGTCTAATTACTTAAGTGCTACAAAAATCGAGCTTGAGACGGTTGTTGTGTTACTGTGTCTGGTTAGTGGAGCGAAACGATAATTAAATAGATGATAAAAGTGTGCCTGTGTATGAATAGAATCAAGTTGAGATGATAGGAGCGTTTCTGCGTCTGATAAGAGGAGCGCTACAACCAGCTGCGGATGGTACTAGAATTGCTGTACGTGATGACATTCATACTGTAGAGGACGGTAGTGTTCATTGTCTGATTAGAGGAGCGCTACCACAATCAAGATTGAAGCGGAAGTAGTTTACTTGTCTGATTAAAGGGAGAGCTACGACAACGAGGCTAGATATGATGGTAATGTATCTGTGTTTGATTAGATGAAACCTACGACAATCAGGCTCGATGTGATAATAGTCTATCCGTGTCAGGTTTGAAAAGCCCTGCGGCAATCAGGCTGGATATGATAGTTGTGTTAGTGTATTTGATTAGAGGAGCTCTAAAACAATCAGGCTGGGTATGATAGTTGTGTTCGTGTATTTGATTAGAGGAGCTCTAAGACAATCAGGCTAGGTATGATAGTTGTGTTCGTGTATTTAATTAGATGAGCTCTAAGACAATCAGGCTGGGTATGATAGTTGTGTTCGTGTATTTTATTAGAGGAGTTCTAAGACAATCAGGCTGGATATGATAGTTGTGTTCGTGTATTTGATTAGAGGAGCTCTAAAACAATCAGGCTGGGTATGATAGTTGTGTTCGTGTATTTGAATAGAGGAGCTCTAAGACAATCAGGCTGGGTATGACAGTTGTGTTCGTGTATTTGATTAGAGGAGCTCTAAGACAATCAGGCTGGGTATGATAGTGGTGTATCTGTGTTTTGTTAGAAAAAAAAGACGACAATCAGGCTGAATATTACTGTATAATACATGCGTCAGATTAGAGAAGCCCTGCAACGATTATGTCTGGATATGATAATAGTGTTCCTGTTTATGATTAGAGACGCGCTACGACAATTAGGCTGGATATGGTAGTAGTTTACTGTGTATTGATTATCGAAGTGCTACGATAATCAAGCTGACAATGCTTGCAGTTTTCTTATGTCTGTCTGATAAGACGTAACCTGAATATTTTCATTTGCGCTTTTACATGAAAAGATGATTTAAAATTTATCCGATGTATGTGATTTTGTAAGGAAAGCTTTGTTGCTGAAAGAAAAAGTATGTTAAACAAAAGTCTCTTCGGATGAAATTGGTACGGCTGTTCGTTATGAATCTAATAAATGTTTGCAATGAAAAGATAATGAGGATAACTTTTTAACGTTTAGTATAACACTTGACAATACAATTTAAATTAATTATGATTAAATGTTAAACAAATTCTCTTCCAGTCCGTTGTTAAGCCTAAAACCGGCACGTATGACGATATCAATAACGCTTTCGTGGAATTGCGTTTACGCATATTACTTTCGTATAGTGTCCTTATGTCAAAGGGGCGACGGCACGATAAGACGATACAGAAACGTTAAAACAAGTTGGGAAAGTGCGATATTAATAACGCACTATTGTATTATCATAATATTGCTTTTAGCTAAAAAAGACAATCGTGCGATAATACGATTCGAAAACACGATGCGAAAGTACAATGTTATATGCAACCATAATCTGAGGCGACTTGAATATTTGCTATCTCCAGAAACGTAGTACATTTTATTACATACTCGTTTTAACTCTCCGTTAAGTTAACGGAACGTCAATATTTTTTCCATACTGGACGTGTTTTCAATGTCATCTCGGGTGTGTATTGAAAGGAACTACTTTTACCTCATGATTATGCATACGGAATCACGTGATATTATTTGTATAATTACTCATTCGGATATTTCGCACAACATCGCTACGGCAAGTAACGCGCACTTGCAGAAATAATTAATATGCAAATTGGTTGTTGTTGTCGTTTTGGATGTAAACAATTGCGAATGCAGACGATTTTGATGTTTCAGAGTTACCAGAGTCTTTTCTGGATGACCTGTTCGCACCTTTTGAACAAAATGAACAGATTCCAAACCACTGACCCTGTATCAGAGAGAAGAAACGAACATGCTGACATTGACGTCCAGTTATTCATTGATGCTCAAAAAAAGGCAAATACAAAAAAGCCACTGAAAAAGATGTCCGTAATGTACACAGGCAACTAATGATAATAAACAAGTGTATACAGTTTCAAAGCTGTTCCTCTTATAGCTTTTGAGAATAGGTGGACACAGTCAAAAAGTGTAACCAAGAAACTCAAATTTCTAAATACAAAAAGGGCTATAATTCTAACAAAATGCATATCAGAGTTATGGTTCTTGGCCTGCACAGCCAACTAATGATCATAAACAAGTGTACAAACTTTCAAAGCTGTACCTTTTACAGTTTTTGAGAAAAACATGACCTAAATAAAATTTTAACCAAGAAACTTAAATTTTTTAAGAACAAAAAGAGCCATAATTTTCACCTGTTAAACCTGGCCTTGGAATCATTAAGATAAACATTCTGATCATGTTTCAAGAAGATAGGGTCATAAATGTGGTCTCTACAGTGTTTACAAGCTTTTTCTTTGATTTGAGTGGAGACCTAGTTTTTGACCCTAAATGACCGTGTTTCGAACTTGGCCTAGGAATCATCAAAGGAACCGAGATATTATGCCAATACAAGTTGTGCGCAAGTTTGATTAAAATCAGTTGCAAAATATGGTCTCTATTGTGTTCATGAGCCAAAAATAGCAAATTTTGCCCTTTTAAGTGCCATAACTCTGCAAGCCTCGCTCCTTCCAGGACCATATCTAGCCTCGTCTGAGAAATCCTTTCTCAAACGACAGTAACCTGTTATTCTATTTATCATGCCATAATTTATTAACAACTTTTTTCCTACCATTATGCGAAATAAAGTGCTAAGGGTGGACCAAATTTTGCTGTTTTGCCGGACTTCTTTATATGTGTTTCTTCAAAATGACGCCATCTTGTTTTTTTAGAATAACTGCTAAAAGATATTTACGCCAATATTTTTATAAACGCGCTCTTAATAGGTACGTGAGACCATGTCACTAATGTATAGCATATGCCTACCATATTTGCAATTACCACAAAAATGTTTTTATAACGAAATCGCTCGTAGAAAACGGAAAATGACTCATGCAAAGCGTTTGTTCAGGATTTTAGCTCTCTGCACTTACATCATTGAATATTGCATCTGGAATGGACTTTCATGGAATAAAATCAACGGAAGATGAAACGGTACTGCCTATTTTTTCTGCCAAGCGGCGTTATGGCGTGTGTATTTAATTCACTTCAAACGTTTGCTTGGTGAGAATGGGTATCCGTCTAGCAACTGAATTTCGGATAAAATTTCACTAGGGAACAAATTGAAATTATTCATTCGTGTTCAGCAAAACAGAGATGTGGTTACAAAACACAAGGTTAGCATTTGTTGTTTTTTTCCGCTTTTTTATATTTTGGGATTTTAAAGACCTACTTCAGTGTCGTATGATGGCGTAATAATTTTTAAATGCAAAATGGACACAATCTGATGTCCTTGGATTTAATCGTAGGTTTAAACAGTGTAAAGTGTTCTCAAGTCACTGACCTGAGAAAGCCTGCTTTTCTCAGGCAGGCTTTATCAGGCAGTTGTTATAGTAATGGCATGATAAATTATGGGATCTGGCTAGTTTTCGAAAAGAACCGATATCTTAAGTTTGATTAAAATCAGTTGCAAAATATGGTCTCCATTGTGTTCACAATGAATTGTGGATAGATGACGACGGACGGACGAATGGCAATCACAAAAGCTCTCCTTTTGACAGGTGAGCTAAAAATGCATATCAGAGTTATGGTTCTTGGCCTTAACAGTCATCTAATGATGATAAACAAGTCTGCAAAGTTTCAAAGCTGCAGCTCTTATAGTGACGATCAAGTGACGACAATATCTTTTTGAAAAATCAGGCAAGCTTAAAATGTTGATGCCGGATCATCCACCTTTACTAATAGCTCACCTTGAGGAAAGATCAGTGAGCTTAGAAGTTATTAACTTAGCAGTACCACAGTGTGCATAGCAGTATCAGGATTCGAACCTGGAACCTCCCAAAAACACAATCTCAATTTTGGGTTGCTCTGCCAATTGAGCTATCCAGCCAGTGGAATTGTCAACATGCTAGCAATAACACCCCTTCCTTAAAAACATGTTTCAATAATAACACAACTTTATTTAGACTTGTCTTTAGCTCACAAGCAAAAGGAATCATTTTAAGTCACATCACGCTGGTGAGCATGCCATAATGTTTACTGATAAGACAAGGGGAAATATATGCCAAGAAAATTAATTGACGCAGTTAGAGAGAGTCATCATTGAATCCAAGATCTATTGTTGTTAAAGATATTTTGCAAGTTTGTATCAAATCAAACTATAAATAAAGTCTCTTTATGGCTGCAAAAGCCAAAATATAAAATAGAATTTTAGCCCTTTAAGGGGTCATAACTCTGAAACCTATGATGGCATCTGGCCAGGTTTCGAAAGAAACCGTGATATCATGCCAATACAAGTTGTGCGCACGTTTGGTTAAAATCAAACCATGAATGAAAACGCTTTTGTGCAGACAAAACCAAAATAGCCGATTTCTGGCCCCTTCAAGGTCCTTAACTCTGGAACCCATGATGAAATATGTCTGGTTCAAGAAAGGAAAATTATAAATGAAACTGCTATTTTGCAATCAAGACCAAAATAGTCAATTTTTGGCACTTTCAGGTGCCACAGCTCTAGAACCCATCGTGGAAAATGACTGGTCCAAAAAAGGAACCAATATCTTATGGTGATACATGTTGTGTGCAAGTTTGGTTAAAATCAAATTGTAAATTATTCCACTATCGTGCAGACAAGACCAAAAAAACCTAGTTTTTGACCCCTCGTGACCAAGATTTAAAATCATTCAAGACTTCATAATAACAAACGATCTGACCAAGTTTTATGAAGATAGAATAAAAAATGTGTCCCCTAGGGTGTAAACAAGCTTATTCTTTGATTTGATCTGGTGACCTAGTTTTTGACCCCGCATGACCCAATTAAAAATTCCTCCGAGATTTCATGCAGACAAATATTCTGACCACGTTTCATGCACATCAAATTAAAAATGCATGCCCAAGGTCTTTCTTTGATTTTAATAGGTGACCTAGCTTTTGACCCCAGATGATCCAGACTCAAACATCAGGATCATCATTTTGTCCCAGTTTCGTGAAGACAGGAAAAAGACGTGGCCTCTGGAGTGTTACTGACCTAGTTTTTGACCCCACATGACCCAGTTTCAAACTTGACGCACGACGGACGACGGACGCCGGACAATGACCGGTCACAATACCTCACATTGAGCACTTCGTGCTCCGATGAGCTAAAAAATATATTCCCTCTCTGTAATTGGTCCTGTAATGCTATTACATGTCTGCCTATTGATGATTTTATATACAAAAATATATCCCCTCTCTGTAATTGGTCCTGTAATGCTATTACATGTCTGCCTATTGATGATCTTATGTATGAAAATATATTTCCTCTGTAATGCTTTTTCATGTCTGCATTATAATGGCTTTATATTGTATAAATACTGCATTCCTGAGAAATGATATGAAAAATGTTCACTTTAAGATATATGAATGGCGACCGAGGCGGCAGCCAATGTCTTTATTCATATTTCAAGGGGTTAAAATCTTTCATATCACCCCCTTGGGAATACAATATGTTTATTTTGTATAAAAATCAAAACATTTAATCTAAGTATATTGAAATTATCATTACAAAGTAGATTAATAATTCCTAATAAAATAAATACAGTCGGAGTCTTGACTAGAGAAAAACCCGAAATTGTTGGGAATTAGCTGTAAGACTTTTATGAAGCAATTTGTTGATTAAGCCGAGATGTTCAAAAATTGATAAACACCTTGTTTATTATTTTAATGCGCATATTTCACCATGACGTCAATTCAAAACCGACAGCAGTCATATTCGAATAACAATGATATTTGTTTTATTTCTGAACAAAACATATAAGTTTGAGCAGTGAGGACTTATTTCCATAGTTACATCATTTACTATCCAATGATCATAGTTTTGATAAAATGTTGTTTTGGAAATTTGCAAATCACTGAAAAATTAAATTATAAATTATCTGCAGGATTTACATGCATTTTTTTAACATTGGAAATAATGATTTAATCTTGTCTTTTTTCTATTTTTTTTGTTTGATTTAACCTCGCACCGACACATGATAGGTCATATGGCGACTTTCCAGCTTTAATGGTGGAGGAAGACCCCAGGTGCCCCTCCGTGCATTATTTCATCACGAGCGGGCACCTGGGTAGAACCACCGACCTTCCGTAAGCCAGCTGGATGGCTTCCTCACATGAAGAATTCAACGCCCCGAGTGAGGCTGGAACCCACATCGATGAGAGGCAAGTGATTTGAAGTCAGCGACCTGAACCACTTGGCCACGGAGGCCCCTTGATTTAATCCTCTAATATATATATGGGCCTCGTCAACTTTGATCATTTCACTACAAGTATTTAACTCAATGCGAAATAATCATATCACCCAATGGACGATAAGAAAAATTATATCACATGACTGTGCAGAAAACCTAAATAGCACTAAAATATTGTGCATAAGATATTTAATCACTGAGGAATAATAATACATTATTCAAGTTAACCTAATGGTAATTTATATTAGGTATAATATATAAGAGTTCTCATAATGGTTATTTATAGTAACAACAAAGGGAAATTAATCCTAAAAAAATCTATATAAGATAAGTCAACAAGAAACTCTTTACCATATAGAGATAGGACAAAATACACCTAAAATTGGATGTAACATGCATGTTGTACCGCAGAAAAGTGGTCTCGATTTTTACCTACGGCCAGTACTGAAATAGAAATATAATCTATTTATAGTAAGAACAAAGGGACGTAATTCTAAAAACACGGGTGCCTCATGCTGGATAACATTTATGCCAAGTCACATCAAAATATCTCCATGCATGAAGAAGAAATACTCTGGACAAAGTCATTCTTGTATCTGACGTTTGGCCTTTAAGTGTGGCCTTGAACTTAGAGACCTGGTTCTAGCGCATGACAATCCGTCTCATGGTGGTAAACATTTGTGCTAAGTTACATCAAAATCCCTCTATGCATGAAGAAGAAATGCTCCGGACAAAGTCATTCTTGTATCTGACCTTTGGCCTCTAAATCTGACCTTGACCTTATACCTGTTTCTTGAGCATGACACTCCATTTCATGGTGGTGAACATTTGTGCCAAGTAATATTAAAATCCCTTTAAGGATTGTTGAGTTTCAGACTGGACAGGAAAAAAGCCCTTTTGGAATTTGACTTCAAAGTGTGACCTTTACCTAGAAGCTAAAGGCCCGGGTTTTGCGCATGACACGTTGTCTCATCCAGGGGAATATTTTGCAAACTGATATTTAAATCCTGTTTTGCATGACAAAGTTATTGACCAGACAGGGAAAAAATCCTATTTACCTTTGACCTCTAAGTGTGACTTTGACCTTTAAGCTAGGGTTCTGGGTGCTGCGCATGACAGGTCGTCTCATCATGGGAAGCATTTGTGTCAAGTGATACTAAAACCCCTTTATGAATGACAGAGTTATGGACCGGACACGAAGCAGACCCTGTTTATGATATGTTAACATTTGACTGCACAGTGTGACCTTGACCTTTGAGCTATTGGTCTGAAAGTTGTGCATGACACATCGTCTTATTATGAGGTATATTTGTGCCAAGTAATATTAAATCCCTTCATGGATGGCGGAGTTATAGACCAGACAGGGAAAAAGCCCTGTTGACATTAGACCTCCAATTGTGACATTGACCTTTGAGCTAGAGTCCAGGTTTGCGCATGACACTTCGTCTCATCATGGGGAGCATTTGTACCAAGTAATATTAAAATCCCTTCATGGATGACAGAGTTATGGACCAGACACGAATGTGCGGGCAGAAGGACGGAATGGCAGACGGACGGAAAAGCGCATTTCTATAGTCCCCGAGACTCCTATATTTTGGAAAATACAACTTTATCTTAGTTGGATATATAGGTGTCTTATAATTTTTGTTTACTTAAAAACAAATAACTTTCCTTAGGTACAAAGTTATATAAATAAACATTTAAACATTACGGTCACACCCAAGTCAAATGGTTACAATGTGACAGAAACGTTCAGATATAAAAGTCTGTAATAACCAGAAACTCTAAACCCCAAGGATTTCAGATAAAAATACATATGTTTAGTAGAGAGATAGTACATACTATTTTAAATTAGTTAAAGCAATTAAAAAATTAACTTTGGTTGTTTAAATATAACATATATATTGATTTGATCATTTTGAAGCATGTTGTTTAAGATATTCTTTAACTTTGTAATTAATTTCAATGTATCCCCTCTTGAAGATAGTCCTACCCATCAAGTCATTGATCAATATTTAAACCCCAATTATACCTGGATTATTGCGGGACGAACTTAACTCAATGCAAAACAATTGTCAAATACGTGATTATTGTATAACACCGGAAAATGTTTTAAGCCTAATAGAATAAATTCAGATCCACTATTTAAGCTGAAATTTAGATATAATGTTATTTCTACCACAACACAAATCATATATAAAAACAAGAAAAACTCGTCAACATTTACCGTGAAATTTGAAATAACAATGAAATGACCTAAGTTTTTAACCATACAGTTACTTCGTTCTTCCTATCAACTGGTGTCATACAGGTGTAAAGGTAAATGCATGGAAGGATTATTATTTGTGTTATTGATTGATCTCTAGTACTATGCCTATATTTAGCATCTACCAGATTCCTGTGAATTTTACAGAAAGGCTGTTAATAAAAATTAAATTGTGACTGCCACATGTATGCTAACAGAATAATTATACTGTTCCTTATAGAAATTCTGCGAGACATGCACTGTGTGTGCAGCACAATGACTTTAGTCGCTCTTTCTGTCTTTTTGGAAACATTCCACTAATTTAGAAATAACACTTTCCAGTGTTCTTTTCACATTTAAAATTACTCTAGGTTGGTCTTAACTGTTCTTCAGCGAGAAGTTTATAGTCCTTAACGATGGAATGTGGTGTGAAGATGAGAAACGGTCAGCAGTATTTTCTGCGGTTGCTGTTTTGCACACGTCCTGGGCTACAGAAATAAAGTTTTGTGTTTTTCCTTGTTAAAGAGAAACTGTAACCGAAGGTAAAGTAAGTTGGTAGTTGGCCAATATGCGTCAATGTAGTGGCTAGCACTGGAAGATCAAACCTCCAGCAAATGCGTGCAACTAAGAAGACATTTTGAAATTTCTGTAACCAAATAAAGCATTTCTGCAGCGCTCCTTTCATTGTTAGCAAGAAAAAAGGGTTCATGCTTGATTGACCAGTTTTAACAATCCTCGCCACTTGTTTAGCAGTTTCAGTTAAAGGCATTTTAGGAAATACATAAGTGCTAAATGATGCTCCGGACTGTAGCTCAGTGGCAGCAATCTCGCCTATATGTGGAACAAGACCACCACAAACTGAAAAATATCAATACAATATTTATACACTTTGTGTATTGTTAGGTCGGTAGTAATATATATACCTTTATAACTGTCTGGAAATTCATATTTTTACTGAATACAAACATTACTAAATCAAAGGGTAGAACAACAGACTTAGCTGGAACACTGGATAACTTCAATTTCAAGAAATTGATGTTAATAGTGGAGTGTAGTGTTTTCAACAAATCTAAAAACACTGTCAGGCAAATTCACAACCTTGAATTACTTTTTAAGCTTTGTTTTAGATACAACAACTGGAATTTTTTTTTACTGAAATGGAATGCTGATATTACATTAGTGACAGTACAAATAACTGTCACAACTTACTTAGATCAGTGGTAACCAAGTCAAACACTACAACGCTTGGGTCTCCCAATGGTTGGCCTATTGGTTTAAAACTTCCTGTTAGTACGGCATCTGACAGCATCGCCCATTTTATGACAAACTCCTATAGTACAATGATATCCATTGAAATAAAAATATACATTTTTAAAACTGGCAGCAACAAATTATACAGTCAATAGGTTTAATATTCGAGCCTCACTCTGGGCATTGATTTCATCATGTGAGAAAGCCATCCAGCCTGGGTTTGCATTAACTTAATGTTTAAGGAGGTAGTATATATATACTACCTCCTTAAGCATTAAGTTAATGCAAACCCAGGCTTGATGGCTTTCTCACATGATATATACCAAGGTAAATTCAAATTAGTTGAATCGTAGCAATTTATTGTAATTCGAGTAATTTAATGTTTTAGCTGCTACAATCTCACATTCGTTTATAATGTATCTCTTTCCATTCAAGTTGCTGTTTCCACGATAACGCAATTTCTCTCATTTTTTATTAACTATGTATGATAATGGGCATTTCCTAGGTTAAGTGTCATTCTGTTAATGACCAGCATGGATTATTAAGGTAATAGTATTAGCAGAACACTAACAATTTTACATGGTACTCTATTTAACTTAGCGTTTAAAGTAACCATGGCTACAGAAATGTTTAAAATATCTTATATTTTGCTTTTTCCATAAATTATTAGAAAAATTTGAAATAAAAATATTTGTCTCGTTAAGTGTAGCTTCAAAACATTTTATTTCTAAAGTAAGTAAAATGTTCATGTTTTTGCATATATTTAAACAAATTTCAAAGCTTAATTTACTTACAGCACTACCCCTTGTCTGACAATTTTATGGAAATATCATTGTGCTTAGAATTATTATTCTCACGCATAGTGTTGAAATACAGATAAAAAGCTGAAGCTGCTTTAAATAGACCAAAGTCAGTGCCTTTGAATTTTACATTTAGATATATAGGTACATATAGGTTACGGGATTCGTTTCCACGGTAACATTGATTTAATTCAAGAAATCACTGTTTTTCTACAGCAGTTTGAACAATTTCAGACCATACCTTTAGTATATGTAAGTACCAAATTAACAATGGGTTCACTTACTTTGTAAGTCCTATCACCCTATGAAGTTTGAAGGTTCTAGGTTTTAAAATGGTTCTGATGTTTGGTTTGAAATGGATTTCCATGTTCTGTTCCCTTTGACCTTGACCATTGGTGGAGTTACCCAAAAATCAATAGGGGTCATCTTCACTGCATGTCCAATCATCCTGTGAAGTTTCAACATTTTCAAGTTATTGATCAGCAATGGTTTTCCATGTTCAGGCCACTGTGACCTTGACCTTTAACAAAGTGGCCCCTAAATGATAATGTCCAATCATCCTATGAAGTTTCAAAATTCTGGGTCAAGCGGTTCTCAAGTTCCTGATTTGAAATGGATTTCCATGTTCTGGTCCCTTTGACCTTGACCATTGGTGGAGTGACCCAAAAAAATCAATAGGGGTCATCTACACTGCATATCCAATCATCCTGTGAAGTTTCAACATTTTCAAATTATTGATCAGCAATGGCTTTTTATGTTCAGGCCCCTGTGACCTTGACCTCTGATGGAGTGACCCCAAAAACAATAGAGGTTGTATACTCCATAAGCCCTGCTACCCTATTAAGTTTAATGGTTCTAGGTCAAATGGTTCTACTGTTATTAATCGGACAGGAAGTGTGTTGGACGGACGGACGGACGGACGGACTGGGCAAAAACAATTCCGCCCCCCCCCCCCACTCCCAACCACCACTGGGGGAGACAAATATCAAAGCCCTTGGCCATTTGATTTTGTGCAAGAAGATTTTCAAAGTTTAATTATTCCTATATAAACCATGTGACCCCCAGGGCTGGGTCTTACTTGACCCTGGGGGTGTTTATGAACAATTGAACAATCTTGGCAGAGGACCATTAGATGATGCTACATACAAAATATCAAAGACCTAGGCCATGCGGTTGTGTACAAGAATATTTTCAAAGATGTTTCCCTATACAAGTCTAATATAAACCATGTGATCCCCGGGCAGGACCATATTTGACCCTAGTGATATAATTTGAACACTCTTTGTAGAGGCCCTCTAGATAATACTACATACCAAATATCAAAGCCCTAGTCCCTGTGGTTTTGGACAAGAAAATTTTCAATGTTTTTCCCTATATGTAAGTCCATATAAACCATGTGACCCCACAGGGCGGGGCAATATTCGACCCTAAGGGGATTAGATGATACTACATACCAAATATCAAAGCCCTAGGTCCTGTGGTTTTGGACAAGAAGATTTACAAATATTTTCCCTACACTGTACACAAGTCTAATTAAACCATGTGAACCCGGGGCAGGGCGATATTTGACCCTAGTGGGGTAAGTTGAACAATCATGGTTGAAGACATCTTGATGATGCTACATACCAAATATAAAAGCCTTATGCCCTGTCGTTTTTGACAAGAAGATTATCAAAGTTCTCCTCGATATTAGTCTTTATAAACAATGTGACCCCCAGGGCGGGGCTATATTTGACCCTAGGGGGATAATTTGAAAAATCTTTGTAGAGATCATGCTACATTCCAAATATCAAGCCCAAGGTAATATGGTTTTGAACATGAAGATTTTTAAATTTTTACCCTATATGGATGGTTTTCAAAATAATGAAGCAAAAGTAAGACATAGGGATTGAAGATTCAAACCTATTTCTTATGGTGGTCACCTATTTTATATGATAGCAAATACTTCAAATTTCAAGAAAATAACTTTGGGCGAACGTTGGGAAATATCAATCAGAAAATATTTCAACCTTTAATTTGAAAGTTCAGTGAATTTCCAGTAAGATGGGTGATAAATGCTGTAGTGTTTTATGAAAAAGAAAAATGTGTACCAATAATTTTTTCAAGATATATGATAAGTAATAGGTGTATGTGTATGGTTTAAAACTTATTGAAT
>NW_026462036.1:0-63970 GCF_021730395.1 Mercenaria mercenaria | reverse complement strand
GATCGGCCACTTGTGAATTTATTCATGTGCCGCCTTGATAAATATTTGTATATCAATGACTGAAACAATTATAGTTTTTGACCTATAGCAGAGAAGTGATTAAATTATGCCATTAAAGTATTTAAGAAAAATCTTTGGATGTATCTAAGCAAAATAATAAAGACTCGATTTGATTTTCTCTGTTTATGAGAGGTATTGGCATGTGTTATACCCTTCTAGCGGAATTTCTGTTATATTTAAACTGAATAATCTCAATGATTCTAAAGAATAGTAAAATATAAAAACACTGACCCCAAGTACGGGGACAATTTTAAATACCGCCACACAACACTTATGTCGCTTATATACAACCCCGTTTTTCAGTGGTATTTGTGTTATATTATATTCTTTTTCGTTTTCCAAATACTTCATTGAACTCGGGGCGTTGAATTCTTCATGTGAGGAAGCCATCCAGCTGGCTTACGGAAGGTCATTGGTTCTACCCAGGTGCCCGCTCGTGATGAAATAATGCACGGAGGGGCACCTGGGGACTTCCTCCACCATTAAAACTGGAAAGTCGCCATATGACCTATCATGTGTCGTTGCGACGTTAAATCCAAAAACATTAAAAATAAAAAAATACTTCATTGAATGCAAAACACTTGCACATTTGACGGACAATGGAGTTCCCAGTTCTCAAACTAATATCACTCATATTCTGATACAAGTATCATGTATGGGTGTTTCACACGAAGAAGAGAAAAGAAAGCGTCATGAACTAAGGAGTCTAATTTTTTTTTCAAAACTTCAGAATGTTCGACAAATAAAAAGAGATAGGGTCGTGTGCTTGACTTTGTGCTAGACTGATTTGAAAAATTTGGACCTCACGCAATTTTTCATAATGGGCGTCTTTTGGAATATCGTAACTTTCAGAACATTTTTGGCGAATAGAAATTTGTCTATAATGTAGATTGTAATGACACTTCTCACAGTTGTAAATAGGCATATGACCTGTGAACTGTATATTTCACGCTAATTTTAAGACATTACTTTAAATCATTGAACGTGTCAGAAGTTTTAATATCATATTTTAACTTAAAAAATATAGTAACAGTTCCATTGTAATAAATTTACTGACAGGTTGCAATTAGTTCAAAAACTGATTTTCATTTCCGTACACCGAATCCAGGCTTTATTCTACGTTCTCATCATAAACGACGTTACGCCATCACTTCCTCTTTATCAAACGTGCAAAACTACCTTAATAACATTATTTAGAATAGGTCTTATATATGAGGTGCAGGACGCGACTCTAAGTTGACTTAATACTGTTATGAACGAAACTACATGCTCGGTTTGTCCATTGAGTTTAAAATTAATGAAGCTTTTATTGAAACCTCTAGATAGCTTCATGACATTTCAAATACGGACAACCTATATATTAACCTATACTTTTTCAGAACTGGTGAAACACAATTAGCCAAATAATTACAAATTCATAAATCTAATAACTCAGATTAGATGATACTAATAAAATTCTGCCGAATATTGAACAACCCTTAAACACTCTTTTATCTACTTTGCAGATTTCGAGGCAAGATGTTATCGACGCCATTAATCAAATGGACTCATCCAAAGCGTCTGGCCCTGACCAGATAAGCCCAAAACTGTTAAAAGAGGCATCCGTGGAACTTTCAAGTCATCTTTCGCAATATTTCAACATTCTTTTAGCGAAATCTTTCTTCCCAGATGAATGGAAAAAGGCAAATGTTACGCCAATTTTTAAAAAATCAGATCCCTCTAATCCTGGAAATTATCGACCTATATCTCTATTAAGTTGTGTGGGTAAATTAATGGAACGTTGTGTACATAAGCATGTTTATAATCATTTGATAAATCAAAATCTACTTAGCCCATTCAGTCTGGATCCATTCGTGGAGATTCTACAACAAATCAGTTAGTTTATATCTATAATGATATTTGCAAGGCTCTTGATGATGGCAAGGAGATACGAGTAGTTTTCTGCGATATTTCAAAAGCATTTGACCGTGTTTGGCACCGTGGATTAATACATAAATTATCGTCTTTTGGAATAAGGGATTCCCTTTTACAGTGGTTTACATCATATTTAGAAAACAGAAAACAACGCGTAGTCTTAAAAAACTCAAATTCAAAATGGAGGAACGTAATGGCCGGGGTGCCACAGGGCTCGATCCTCGGGCCTCTTCTTTTTCTCATTTATATAAACGACATTGTGAAAGATATTAAATCAAACATTCGATTATTCGCCGATGACACAAGCTTATATCTAGTAGTTGACGATCCAAAAGACGCCGCATCTCAACTCAACTCTGACCTCGGTAAAATACATCATTGGGCAAAAACTTGGCTAGTTGATTTTAATCCTAATAAAACGGAAACTCTTCTAATTTCTAGAAAGTATAATAAACCTCACCATCCGAACTTATTCATGAACAATATTCTTATAAAAACAGTAGAAGAACATAAACACTTAGGAGTCATATTTTCAAGTGATGGTTAATGGCGCCCTCATATTTCATCCGTTATTACTCGTGCATGGCAGAGAATAGGAATACTAAGGTCGATGAAATTTATTATCAACAGACAATCGCTCGAACGCCTTTATATATCTTTTATAAGACCACTTCTCGAGTACAGTGATGTCCTTTGGGACAACTGTACTGAAGAACTTAAACGCGAACTAGAAGCGATACAAACTGAAGCAGCGAGAATTATTACCGGCGCGACGAAGCTCTGCAGTATTAACAACCTGTATACCGACTTAAAGTGGGAAACACTATCTAACAGAAGAAAGAAACATAAACTTATACTATTCTACAAAATGAAAAATGACATTTCCCCAAGCTACTTATGTGACCTTATCCCTCCTTCTACACAGAATAGATATCAATTAAGAAATAACACGAATATTCCCTTATTAAATTGTCGTACACAATTATATAAAGATTCTTTTATTCCATCCGTGATTCGTGAATGGAACGCGTTGTCCGAAGAAATCAAAGCAAGTCCTTCGTTAGAAATATTTAAGAGACGCTTAAACAGCAACGTAACCAAACCCCCGCCGCATTACCTTTCAGGAAGTAGGATTGGTCAAGTACTACATACTCGTCTCCGTCTAGGCTGCAGTTCCCTAAATTATGACCTTTTTCGTAAATCAATTTCAAATAATCCTTATTGTATATGCGGTGAACCAAAACAACAAATCACTACCTTTTATCATGCCCGATTTATATACCACAAAGACAATTGCTCCTAAATGAATTACCTTGTGCACCCACTATTGATAACTTACTGTTTGGTAACGAACACTTAACAACGACTCAAAATATATCGGTCTTTACTAAAGTGCAACAATACATCGTTGCCTCGAAGCGGTTCTCCACGTGACCAGCATACCGGTGCGTGCGGGTGGCCATTGGCGCGGACTGGTCGCATGCAGCACATTCTTAGTACCAAGCAGCATTTCTCAACTATTTTCACAATGTTCATACTTTACTAACTAAAACGATATAAAAAGAGTTTAAACTAACAAATAAATAGACAAACACCATATTCTTTTACACTCTATCCTTGCGACATGTTTTACTGTCGAGGAAATGAATTAATATAAGTTTTCGCTGAAAACTTGTTTTCAGATCCTTTACATCATTTTGATTGTATATGTTACTGTATATATTTATGTACATGATATATCTAATAAATACTGTTTAAACTAATAACTCAGATTCAGAAGCGTAATTTTTGACTTACATGTAACGATTGTTTATAGCTATTTAGAATGAAAAGTGTATGATAAAATAGGCGATTTCAGTTTGATGTTGTGTATATCAGCATTGTTTTAGCTTAGATTGACCTTGTATCTATATATCTTCTTCATACAAACTTTTATCTTGTCACTCATGTTGGAGCGTTTCTCAGGAGTAATTTTATTTACACTGTCATGTGTAAATTGCTGAACATATGGTGCGAGAGGGGTTGGCACGCCCCACAGCCGTATAACCCCTCCCCCCACCCCCATTCCCAAATTTTCCGCACCACCCTCTCGGTTTACTCAAGATGAGGTAAAATACGCAATATATACCAACTCGGGCTCCAAACTGGTGATTTTGCCACGGCCTGCCCTGCTCAGCTGTGTTACTCTTTATATTCGCTTGGGCCCACTTGTCCAGTTGTTTAGGTTTGTCTTTATGTTTTGGGGGTGCGTCTATACGTGCGTATGTTTATGTCTCGGTCGTGCGTGCGTACCTGCGCGGTTTGTGTGCGTGTGCGTCTGTGTGTGTTTATGTGTTTATGTTGGTGTGAGTTGGTATTGTGTGTGTCAATGTTTATACTGCTGTGGTTTGTGATCTAGGGAGTCTGTGTTTGGAGAGTAGTGTTGCCTTTTTATATTCACCCTTTTCCCCTTCCCAAAACACCCCAACACCTCAACACATTCATTTTCTAATCCACATTTCCAGATCTTTGTTTCAACTAAAACGCATTTGTTGTTGGGTGTATTAGCGACTCTTCCGCTATATTTTTCACTACAGTTTGTATTTGTGACGGGCCTACTTTGAGATGTATGGCCCTGGCTGTGATTGCTGTGCTCCGTGCTTTCGATAAATATACACTTTCTTTTAGGTTTATATCTTAATGCAAAAGTACTCTTCTGGAAAGCACTAGTGTCGATCGCCTACCGACATGATTGTGAGGAGACACATCAATTCCTTTACTGACGCTGGGCGGTAAGTAACTAGGATGCATTGCTTCGTTTTTCGCGCAAAGTGAGTTGATTCTAAAGAATTAACAATAGTTGAGATAAAAACATGAACATAAACAAAAGTGGGACTTCCTCAATGCACAATTAAATCCTCATTGATTCAATAGCTATAATTGATAAATATATGTCATCTTATATGGATCAGTACATCAAAGATCAGCATGACAATGACTGAAATTGGTATTGTATTTGAAAATGTTTGAGCTTATGGCAATCAAACTACAAGGCATAATTTTTTTGTCAATAGAAAATATCTGGCCATCGGTGCACATGCGTTTTGCAAATAGCTTTTGTTTTATGCGGAAATAATAAATATTTTTGTACCTAGTTGTGTACATAATAATTTACAATTAAACTTACATGTTGGCTCACATTGTCCTATATGTATATGATTGTGCATTTTTATATTTCTTCTAACCGGTTAGAAAATATGGAAACTCCACAGGTCGCTCAACAAAGAATAATGTATTCTAAAAGCGGCTTCATTTTTAAAATATGAATTACTTCCTAAAATAATAAACTAGCGTAAGTTTCCGATTACATATTACTCACATTTTCTACGTTCAGGTGTAATTCAATGAAGTTGTATTTGAACACACGTTTAATTATTAGCAAACGTTTATTAATAGTTCAATCAACCACTACACACTTTTGTGTCGTAATGACTCTAAACTGATGAGAGTGAAAAATACTGAAAAAAAATCTGAAGAATGTATTAATCACGACATTGAATATTGAAACTTGTATGTGTGTGACGCATCAAAGACGTCTAAAAGCAAAATAGTTCAAACGAAAGCCCAGCGTCAGTAAAGGAATTGATGTGTCTCCTCAAAATCATGTCGGTAGGCGATCGACACTAGTGCTTTCCAGAAAAGTACTTTTGCATTAAAATATAAACCTAAAAGAAAGTGTATATTTATAATAGTAGAAATTAAGACATCAGCATGATTAAAGAAATCTTTTACAGCAGCTTTAAAATGTAAAAAAAGTGTACATACCTAAGTCTAAGAACAAGAACACCTCGTCTAAATATTTCGCAGGGTTTCTCGAATAGTCTTCCAGTTTCAAGACGTGTATTCGATTCCGTGTAAAGACACGCATGAAGTCTTCAAGAAACACATGATATAGCCCGATATGAAGCCTAACCTTCGAAAAAAATTAAAATATGTCCACAGTAAGGTATCTAACATTCATTAAACATACTTTCTGCCTGTGATAAAGCACTATCTAGTTTACTTGAATAATGGTACTGTTTTTGAGTGGTAATGAAACATTTGGTTTGAACATTAGTAGTCCTGTTTTACTTTTATATAAAATATTAACCACACTTATGCCTAAATATTACATTTTAAAAAGCACAACCTGAGTATTTGGAAATTATTTTAGAGTAGATATTGATATAACTGTGTATTTACATTTATATAGAAGGCCATATTGGAAATAAGTTGTATGTATACTACGTACACATAATATGTCACCTTCATAAAATAATGATATTATTACTATTATTATTATTATTATTATTTAGCTTGGTATACCGTCTGTGGCAAATCCAAATAAGCGCAGTGGCGTAAGCTGTAGTTTGCTAGACAAGTAGTAACATTTTTCACGGCATCTAACGCACTATCATGAAAATGATATGCATTGTCTCCTTTGCCAAAATAAAAATAGTCGGAATACAACCTAAAATATGATTATGATACTAAGTTTTTCACAATTCAACTGTCCTTTACATATAAGAAACATATACAGGTTCGTCTCAAAATCTAACATCATAGTGTCTATTCTCATATTTGTTTCGCTGCATTGTATGGTGGCTGATTTCTGCCATTTCGTGTTGGCGTGTTGGCGGGACGAAAACACGAAAACGCGACAAATACCTAATTGATCGAGTTTTCGTGTTTTCGTGTTGGCAGGGCGAAAACACGAAAACACGACACATTTTACGCGAAAACTCGACGTTTAGAGGGCGCCGACACGACGAATATTTCTGTCGAGTTTTCGTGTTGGTGGGTATAAAGATGTTGTGTTGGCGCCCTTTATTTGTCGTGTTTTCGAGTTTTCGCCCCGCCGGCACGAAAACACGACAAATACTTCTCAGACATCTCTTATATGTAGAGATATGCTAAAGCTAATGGAAAAAGGTTTTAGAAGCATTTTTCTTTCTATTCGAACGAACCGTAAATTCAGAATTTATTTATAATCACTAAAGCTGCATTAGGAGATTTGAGATTATAAAACAGTACAATAATATGTCAGATGTCAGTTATCGTTTTAAGAATGCGAAGTGTATGTATAACAGATCCGGTTCCAGAAATATTTGGGTGGAGGGGCGGCACCAGTTACGAATGAAGGCGGCATCGGTGAGTCGAATGGGGTTAGGTACGGAAGGGATAACCCCTCCTGTTAGTTGTGTCAGGGCGTGTCCCCCAGGAAATGTTTGAAATATATGTATAAAATGATGGCACATGCTGCATTTTTTTAGTCCAAATTTTGAGGTACGGGAGTGGTTAACCCCCTCCTGACAGTGGAATCACAGGGCCTCTCTCTGGTCATTTTTGAAATAAAGGTATGAAATGGTGGCCCCTGCTGCATTTAAGTCCAGAATTTGAGGTACGTCAGGGGGTCATGTCCTCCTATTTGGCGGGTCAGAGGGTATCCCCACGGACATTTTTGAAATATAGGGATGAAATGGTGGCCTTTGTTGCATTTTTGGATCAAAATTGTGAGAAAATAATATTCTTTTGCCAAAATAGTTGGATGCAACTTTGATGAGTACAGGTCATTTCTCAGCTGGGCGGGCGGGGGTGTGAAACGGCCTCGGGGGCCCGGCCCTGGATCCAAGCCTGTACAATTTGAAAATTAATTACATATACGCGTGGGCCTCAATTAATAAGGGCTTTGATTTTATTATTATGATATTGTTCTTATAAAACATTAAACGTATGGCAGAGCACAACCTGATCATAGAATACTTCTTCGCTGGGCACACATACAATAAATTGATTGTAATTCTGTATTGTCGTCGTGGGATTAATATCAGTTATATCGAAAATTTATCCTGCAATTTTATAATAATGGTGACATCCTCCATATTTGTATATATTAGCTAACAGCTAACCCGCCACTTTCGTACTCGCAATATCTTCGCTGTAATGCTGAGTAGAGTTATCAAAATTAAAACAAAACAAGCAAAAAACTGTCAAAAACACAGACATATCAGATTTGATCAGTATCAAAATATGTTCTTATTATTCTAGTAAGAAATTGCTTTGATACATTATGAGGAAATACATAAAATGTAGGTAAGGAGTAAGAAGGCAGAAATAATTAGTTTGATATTCCACGTTAGTCTTTCGATATTTTCTATGTAACAAAATGGTATTCGGCCGAAATATACATAGAATATACGTCAATCTTTATTCTTAAACTTGTATTCTCTAGTTGTTTTGGCATGTTTTTGCATGATGTTGTGTTCAGTTCAGTAATTGCTGTGCGCATGTCTAACAAAAGACGCCATAACGAAAACATTAAAACTCGACAAATAAGATATTTGTCGTGTTTTCGTGTCGGCGGGGTGAAAACACGAAAACTCGACAAATAATGTATTAGTCGTGATTTCGTGTCGGTGGGGCGAAAACAAGAAAACACGACAGCACGACAAATAAAGGGCGCCAACACGACATATTTATACTCGCCAACACGAAACTTCGACAAATAAACATGTCGTGTCGGTGCCTTTTAAACGTCGTGTTTCCGTGTAAAATTTATCGTGTGCTCGTGTTTTCGTGCTGTCGTGTTTTCGCCCCGCAAACACGAAAAGGCAGAAACCATCCACCATAGCATTGATAATTATATCCAAAAGCGTAGATATCTTTTATACACATAATTAGCTCTGTGTTTGTATATGTTTAAGTATATGTTATCAACTAAAATATTTACATATTTAATGATTTATTTTACTTTAAATCTATAAGTGATTAATGCAAAAACTAAGCTTTATAACTCATTTTGTATGTTATGGCGAATCTTTAATCAAACATGGTATATTGAATATGTATATCTGCACAAATCCAAAATAGATAATTTTGGCCATTTAAGGGGCGATAACTCTGAAACCCATGATGGAATCTGACCAGGTTTCGAAATGATCCGAGATATTATGCCAATACAAGTTGTTTGCAAGTTTGAATAAGATCGATTGCAAAATGTGATCTCTATCGTGTTCACAAGCCAAAATAGCACATTTTGGTCCTTTAAGGGGCCATTATTCTAGAACCCATAATGGGATCTGGCAAGTTTTCTTAAGGAATCGATTGCCAAAACAAGTTGTTTACAAGTTTGATTAAAATCGTGGTCTCTATCGTGTTCACAAGAAATTGTGGACGGACGGACGACGGACGACGGGCGAAGGGCAATCACAAAAGCTCACCTTGTCACTACGTGACAGATGAGCTAAAAGGCCGATCGAAAATGAGTGTCTCCGAAATTTCCATATAACCAAGTTCGCTATAACTCAGTTTTACTGTATAACATTAATGCCAGTCAAATATGATATATGACCTCAAATAAATTTGAATTTTGATAATATCAAATAAATCTCATATTTAAACATACGTACTGGTGAGGTAAGCCAAGCTTTAGATATTTTATGTAACGTTTCATTATCTAAATGATTGAAACATTATTGGTACTTGATTCTATTTACAAATCATTATGGTTGATTTTACAACTCTTGATACTACTTGATTTTTTATCAGAAAATGGTAGTTCGTTCTGAGAAAGCATTTTGTATGAATTGATTGTATATTATGTGTTGGATAATATATTCTTCCCAGATACAGAATGACGTTATGAGATATAATGCGGCTCAAATCATTGCACCGGCATGCTAATTTGAAATACATACAGTCTCAGAAACAGGTCCGATATTTAGATGTTTTGCACTGGAATCTTCCATAGAAAAACACGCTTTAATGCCTCTATTGTTAAAGCCTCGCACGGCGTTGGTGAACAAACAGGTCAAGGATATGGGTAAAAAGGGTATGCTGTGGTGCTGCTCAAAAATGAAATGAAGTCCTTCGCTACGATTTCCCTAGTGTTGTGGCTGGTAATATGACCAGCATTTCTCTCCGTGTTACTAGATCTGGCTGTGCGTTATGAATACTGACCTCCTGAAATGTTTTCATTCAAAACTGACGGATCGTTTTACCTTTTTAGTTCTTATGTATATTTTAAAAGCAATATTTGACATCTGCAATGTCTCCAATCAGTGTCATTTGCAAAGAAAATGTCGTCATCGTGATATCCGTTCCCTGGGAAATATATTCCCCCACTCTCGGAAAATTCTTTGGTTATTCATGCTGTATGATTGATGAAGCTGGTGAATCGAACACTTTTTCCCATCTGCAATTCTCTCAAGTGTAATCAGCATTTCTTAGCTGCCAGCTAGCCTTTTAATATTAGTCACTGTAGTATATCAGAACTAATCATTTGATTGAAATCCCCTACAATCCTACTTCGTAGGGATACATAAGTGCATTTCAACCTTTTATTTAGTTCTTAGTTTTCAATTAGTTCAGTATACTTTTCCGCTCCCCGGCACTGAGTTATCTAAGGCTCTAAAGGTTTGGAAATGTTCTAGTCATTTCGAACCTAAATGCTATGCGTACAGTGTCAGAGAATTCCAGTATTTTTTCTCTGAATGTCGCTAATTCCTCATAATTTAATCTTGACGTGATTTATCTGTCACTAGATCTCTGAAAGCTGTTTTAATTCTCAGAATACGAATCGATAAATTGTAATATGGGGTACCTCTGAAGATGTTCACTCTCCTCATAAGGTTTGCATTATTCAGAATGCACCAGATGATACGACAAACACTTAGTTTTCTAAACCATCGACTGATAATTTTAAGAGCAATAGAATTCCGCTAAATCAGGTCTAAGTTGGCGTGATGGGGTGTTAAACATTACATTACCTCTCATGAACAGACACAATCAGACCGAATCTAGCGTAATGTTGCTTAGTTTGCGTTCTTTTCTTTCAAAGGATCTATTTACAGATATAATTAGATAAACTGTATTTTCAAGCATTACCTTTGTGTAGGATTTCGCAGTATGAGAACAAACTTTGCAAAAGGATTCAGTTGTTGGATAATATCTGCGTTTGTATAAGGAGGCTCAGTAAATCCCAAGTATCTACTTTCCCTCATCATAAGTCTGATATCCCATAAAGTGGAGGCACTGCAATCACCTGTAAATTATTTTTGATTTTGATTTATTGATTGCTCAAAAGAGAAAACAAAAGCAAATTCATTTAACTATATATGTTTCTCAAACAAGTGGCCAACCAGGCATTGCATCGGCGTTACAAAAGTCCCCTACCGGTGGAAAACCTTGTTAGTGCTTGTCCTTTGTGGCAACAGTGATATTCAGCCACACTGTTATCGTGTGCAAGGAAACTGGAGCATTTGTGGACGGTCCTTCCGAATCTTTACTAAAAGTGTACGGCTTCAAAAGCCCATCACTGAGTCAAGAAGGGCCAGGGAAACATTTCAATCTAGTAAGAAAACATCATTCGATGCGATTAAATATTATGGAGCAGAAAGCTTTATACTTTACCTTCAGTGGTAACTTTGACCTCTGATTAATTGGCATGGGTCATGTAAGCAACACAAGCAACATATCGTCTAGTTATGGGAAACGTGTGTTTGGGTTATTAATTATATAAAATACTTCAAGGCATTTAGAAGCTAAGGAACAATAAGCTATTTTTTTTTTAATTTCAATAGTGACCTTGACCTTTAACCACCAATGATGGGTCATGTATGCAACATATTGCCTGGTCACGAGAAACATTTGCTTGTAGTGGTAAAATCCTTCAATACATATAAAAGTGGAAACAAGTTTTTACTTGGCCTTAAACAGTAACCTTGACCTTTAACCGACAAGCATAGATTATGTGTTGACACCTTGTATCATCATGGGAAACGTTTGTGTATAGCACTATGATAATCATTCTATGAATATAAAAGTTATGTAGCG
Organism: Mercenaria mercenaria; assembly: GCF_021730395.1. NCBI lineage: Eukaryota > Metazoa > Mollusca > Bivalvia > Venerida > Veneridae > Mercenaria > Mercenaria mercenaria. The sequence continues at coordinate 52,144 of NW_026462036.1, read as the reverse complement.
GAAATAATTTTCACTTGACCCTAAATAGTGACCTTGACCTATGACCTATAATCATACGTAATAAACGAGCGTAATCAACATATTGCCCTCTTATCACATACCAAGTTTTACGAACCTAACGTGAATACTTGTTAAGAAATTGCAGGATAGGATTTGGGGACGGACGGATGGACATTTATAGGGTATTTCTTTTGTTGGAAGGTACCCAACAAGCGATAGAAAGTACCCAATAAGCAGTACGGAATGAGTATAATTTACTGTTACCTATTGTCCTAAGTACACAAAAAATATTCTCACGTTTGCTCGGATGGACGAACGGACGGAGGGCATTCATACAGTCCCCTCCGGTGTTCTACCCGTAGGGGACTAATAACTAATTAAGGCATACTTAGTGACGTTGCATGGCCTTGTACCTTAGATAGGCCTTTACATTTGATGATCGTTGGTCTTAAGTTGTAAATAATAGTTTTTAGTCATTATAGTCCGACGCCGGTACATCGTCATAAAACGAAAATGCAACCTTAATCTGACCACACTGCAATTATAAATCAATATGTTCATGGCTGGGTTCTATCTGTAAGGGGTCTCCGTGGCCAAGTGGTTAAGGTCGCTGACTTCAAATCACTTGACACTCACCGATGTGAGTTCGAGCCTCAATCGGGTTGTAGAGCCTTTCATGTGAGGAAGCCATCCAGCTGGCTTATTTAAGGTCAATGGTTTTACCCAGGGCACCTGGGCTCTTCCTCTACAATCAAAGCTGCTGGAATGTTGCCAAATATGACATATATAGGTGTTGGCACGATGTTAAACCCAACAAAAACAAAAATATATCTATAATCTAACGAATAAACAATCAATAGTTTTGGCTTAGATTTTCAGATGTCGGTTAGGCATTTCACTCTTCAACCAACATGTAATAAGCCTTAAGTCATCTTTCAGGGACCTCCGTGGGCGAGTGGTTAAGGTCGCTGACTTCAAATCACTTGCCCCCCATCGATGTGGGTTCGAGCCTCACTCGGGAGTTGAACTCTGCATTCTGCATGTGAGAAAGCCATCCAGCTGGCTAACAGAAGGTCTGTGATTCTACCCAGATGCCCGTTCGTGATGAAGTAATGCACGGAGGTGCCCCTAGGTCTTCCTCCACCATAAAAGCCGGAAGATCGCCATATGACCTAAAATTGTGTCAGTCCGACGTTTAACCCACCAAATAAAGTCATCTTTATTCCTAGTATGGCAACATTAATGTACTATGATCAATCCGAAATATTATAATATTATTCTATTCCTTATTCTTCAAGTTCTTACGATACCTTTAAATATAAACGCAGCTGAAACTTCAGTACTAGATTCAGTTGATATACATGTATCGAATACAAGACTTTCATCAGTTCTATTTTAGTACAACTTTGACTGTATAGAAAAGAAACGGTTGACATATAATTGCCATTTCGTTCGAAATTCATGTAAACATTGTCTCTGTTCTATGGATAGTTTTCTTTTAAACTTAAGCCGTTTTTTTTAAAGCCTGACGTTTCAAGATGTATGATCAAATTACAGTTAGATTTTTGTCTATACTCTGGGAGCATTACTTTCTAAGACGTATAAAAGCCAAAACAGCACAGGTCATCGCACTCGTTTTTATTTTACATAGTATTTTCTTCGTCTACTGTTTAAGCATTTCTGAAATTAAGCAAAATTGAAACCATTGCTGTTCTTTATAAAACAAATAATATACCGTGTAATATTATAAGGATTTCAGGTCTTAAAGATTACTATAAATACATGATGATATCAGTATTATATAAGCACAAATTTCACACACAAAATCGAAAGTAAAAACGTTAGTGATACCCTGCATCTAAGAGATATATCAAAAAACTTGTAAAAACTCGTGAATTTTGATTTCTGTCACTGTTTTTACTTAATAATTGCAACTAAAGAATTGGCAAATATTATGTAACTCATGTAATGTTGTTTATCAAAAAACTTGTAAAAACTCGTGAATTTTGATTTCTTTCGCTGTTTTTGTTATAATTGATACTTCCTAGACATTATAAAGTTTTATGTTGAAAACTTTTACTGTAATTGTAGATTAAAAGTATATATATATATATATATATATATATATATATATATATATATATATATATATATATAAAGAAAAATAAACAACATTACGTGAGTTACATAATATTTGCAACTAAATAATTGGCAAATATTATGTAACTCATGTAATGTTGTTTATCAAAAAACTTGTAAAAACTCGTGAATTTTGATTTGTTTTCGCTGTTTTTCTTATAATTGATACTTCCTAGACATTATAAAGTTTTATGTTGAAAACATTTACTGTAATTGTAGATTAAAAGTATATATATATATATATATAAAGAAAAATAAACAACATTACATGAGTTACATAATATTTGCAACTAAATAATTGGCAAATATTATGTAACTCATGTAATGTTGTTTATTTTTTCTTTGAAATTTACTTGATCCGGTACAGACTTTTGCAGATATATATAGAGTCAGATAAATATCAGAGCCAAACTTGTCCCACTTCTATAAATATTTGAAACCTACCCCATGGTTCATCTTACATCAATTTAAGGGAAATTCCCGCCAAAAATAAAGGTATTTTTAGCAGTAAGTAGAATCTGATACATTGTTAGCCGTATTTCGATGATTTAGCATTTGCTTCTTTTGGCGTAAAGTTTGTTAGAAAGTGATATTCAAAGAAACATTTTTTTTCAAAATGGCGGATATCCAGAAAAAAATACGCCCATACATCTTTAACTGGGAACCATACGGCGCTCTTCATGGACTTGCACTATGTGAATCAGTGAAGATTCTATGGACAACGCCGCATGAACAAATTTGCCGATGTCTCAAAATTGTTTTTTGATTCTTGTAACATGTGCAAATTCTGCTCAGCCCAGGCCTAGAGAGCCTGGACAGAAGCATACAATTCTACTATTGTGAACAGGCTGAATATAACAGAGTTTGAAACATTTTCATTTTTGTCGAGTTGTGCGACCTGTTTACACTTCTTCTGTCTAAATCATTTTGATTGCAAGTTAAATTTTGTTAAGGACGTAACATGCTCCCCAGTGCTGCTTTTCTGCCACTGACCGTTCCAGGGCGGTGCCCCTCTGTGTGCGTTTGTGTGTCAGTGCGTGCGTGCGTTGGTCGTGTCCAATTCAATGCATTATAAGTTGTTGTTTTATTTAGGCTGGTTTAAGATCGTGGAATTCATTGTTTGATATTTAGCCTTGTTTTTATGTTCACAATTTTGTTGTTTGTGCCGTGTTGCAGCCGTAAACGTTTCATCTTACATTCATTCAAAATTTTCATCCTTCATGGATTGTGATGCATTCGTAACTACTGCGCTTCGTCATCATGAGGAGTAGTTTATACCTTACTGAAGGTTCTCCAGCGTATTTTACCATTTTCACTTTCCTGTTTGAAAGGCATGACTTTTTCAACCCGAGTGCCACTTTTCACGAATGTTTTTGAATTACCACATAGCATGCGATGCGCTCAACATAACGTCAATTCGTTTAGAACTACCACGGTAACCACGTAATAGGCGTCGGCGCGTATTGTTACACCACAGCTTGATATTTGCAGATACACAATCCGATTGACGCCATATTGGCACAAATCTTACGTAACTTTAAAATATAATTTACTGCAGATTGGCATGCAATCTAACACCAATTCAGAAAAAAAAAAACATAAAATGCAAATTCTGTTTACGTCATTGACCGGGAATAATTCAAATGCTATTACGAAATAAGAATTATCTCAAAATATAATTTACCTAAACAACGTATATTAAGACGCTTGATGGTTTCAAACTAATCATAAGCTCGACTATGTTACAATTACTGCTTCATTCCGCTAAGTTATTTTATTCCTCGAACTTAATAAAATTCTACGGCTGTTTCTTTTTGTAAGAATCTGCAAACTTGTCTTTCACCTTTGAAAAGTATAAAATAAAGCATACACATGTTATGTAAAGATGTCATGGGTACCATTATATTAACAAATTCAATCCTAAAAGGTGCAATCATTTATTGCACATGACTACCAATACTTCAAACGGTAATGGCAGAAGTTTTTAATGAAAAACTATATTCTGATATTGATTGAAATATTTCCCACCAAAACTATGTATTGACGTGAAATGCACAAATGTTTTGGTATTCAGTATGTCGGTCAATCTGAGCTATCTTTGAAAACTCGTTTTCGTGAACATTCTTACGAAATGCGTTGTCGGAACAAGTTTACTACCTTTTCGAATAAATATTTTCAAAAGTCTGGCCAAACTTTTTATCAGATATATTTAGTCAGTAAAGCAAAGTGTATATGATATAAATTCCACAACTAGTTTTAAAATTAAAGCCAGACATTAAGAAAAATTCAAATGAATATTGCCATTTTCTATGGGATTCAATAATAAAATATATTCAAGAAAGTAATATCTCTTTAAACTCTAAAATTGATATTTTTCTTTTTTTAAATATTAGAAAAGATGTAAATCTAGGCCTCATGGATTTAGACGCAATGGTAATTATAAGCACAAATTTAAAGTCAATAAGTCTGTTGCAGACTTTAATTTAACTCTCTCGAACTCTGGTAGAAAGACAATACTTTCTCGTCTCACATTTGTGTCTGTTCAGTCGCGAAAGCGGACCAGTATGTCATTCATACAGATCTTTTTTCACTGAATTAAATCTTACTCAGACTAACAAACAAGCCATTCTCCGTCCACAAATTGACACTCACTCTGACCATGATATACATTTTCTGAAAATTTGTTTCGTGAATAAAAGTAATGACTTCATCAATGTACCCAGTCTATAGCGATATGGGCTGTCATTGATTCTTTGCTTTATTATTTTAGAACCTATGAAGAACCGATTATCTGTTATTAATATAATACAACTGTAAGAAATGTTTCATTCAATTACAATAAAATTGTTTCAGACATTTGTTCAAACTAATACCGCTTCTTACTCTGAATGTAAAAACTCAAAATTGTGTTATTCAGATGCCGGTCATATCATCACTGGTAATTTTGATATTATTAAATACAAGCAAATTCGTATTTTATTTTTTAAAGTACCGAAATACAGAATTCCTTCAAATAAAGATTATGATGCTTGTCGTGGTCAGAAACACCTCGATTCGGTGAGTACACTTGCGATTGTTTCACTGATAACGGATAGATTTGGAAATGACATATAATCTTAAGTTCTCGCATGTGTCTCTGGTTTGTCATTGACGTTTGCATTTTGCAAGAAAGTCTTCATTCGTGCACAATGCAATTCATGGAATCACTTCCCCATCTACCACGGTATATTATATCGCATAAAAAGTGTTTTCATGCATTTCTAAGGAATCAAAGGCTTGGCGGGTGTTCTGTTATGGAAACAGAGGTCAGTGCTACCTTGATTGATTATCGGAATCAAAACTCCCTAGGAAAGCAGTAAACTAAAGTTCCGCCTTCTCGTTTTACCAGCTAAAATAATACACTTCCAGGTTCTTCTGTCGTTCGACATAGTCCATATTGTTCGTGTTGGACATGGCATGAATGTACGTTTGACAATCCTTTCAGGTTATTTTGGCGCATGGTACTTCAGTTAAATTCTTTTTTAGCAACGAAGGTTTATGTCAGTAATACACAGTGTTGGATGAAAGTATTTCATTTACCTTGTGAGTGTTACGTTTATGTCACATTTTCTCTTTCTTTTTCAGATCACAACGGAAACACCTAAGTCTTCCGTAACTGCAGAATTAAAGAAAGAACAAAACTCGCTGTTTGCGGATGTGTCTGTGAAACATGTCAGAAATGAAGACCACAAACGTAGTCGTTCTTTAATATTCACTCACTCCTGAAAGTATGTATGTGGCAATATGTGCAGACACCGTTTAGAAAAGCTCACTGTTACATGTGATCACTACCGTTACATATTTAGCCATGAACAGCTTTTGTAGACGAAATTGAAGGTGCTTGTGCTTGACTATGGTTCCCTAAAAACAATTGAGATTTTTATTCAAAACATTCTTTTGTCTCGTCTTTCTTTGTTGAAGTCACAGAGTCTTTTCAGTGCATCTCCTTCCTTTTAAAAACCATTTGACAGATTCTGATGAAACGTAACAACAGTAATAAAATTTGAATGAAATGTAGTTGACAGAACTTGCTCCTAACGGATAAAGCTTCACAGAAATAAATGAAGTGTAAGTGTAAATATTCTTGTTATCTCTATTTCTCGGTCGAAAAACTTTCATATATTATACTTGGACAGTGCCACTGTATCATGTTTTGATAGATTTTGTTGGAATTTCAGAGTTACAAGAAGTGTAGCTGCGCAAAGCCTCAACATTTTCAGTTCAACCGTATTAGAGATATGATACTCTGATTTTTTGTTAACTTTGAAGTATATGCAATGCATCTCCTCTTCAACCGCTTTATGATTTTGATAATATAGCACGGCAATAATTGGTTTTAAAGGTAACTTATGATATTTCATTCCTACTAGTAGCTTTCTTTTCCAGGTTATTTCTTCCTCTATATACGTTGATTTATTCTTTGTAAAAGAAAATTAGGCCAAACAAGAGAACGTTTTTGTGAGTTTTGCGATCTTAATGAAATTGAAGGTGAATTTCATTTTGTTCTTAAATGAAGAGTTTACAAAGAATCACGTGCAAAGTTCATGAAACGGTATTATATATTCTCATACACTTATGAATAATTTTTAGAATTGCTACAATCAAGTGTGTAAATATATAATAATTAGCTGATAACAAGAGAAATGAGTTATTGCAATATATATCCTCGAGATCCAGTTAACTTTCAGAGAGAGTAAATATAGCTTCTCTGGTCCCAATCAGTTAAAAAAGACAAAAATATCACTGCTGATTTGTGAGACATGAAAACAGAGATTTGAGAATATATATGCAAATGTTGAACCAGTACAAATGTGTAGTACAATTCGGGCTGGTATATAAAGCAGCACCGAAACTAATCTCATTGGGTTGGTGGACTTGCTGTGGCATGTGCGTATTCGTTTGTACTGCTAGGCGCTTTTACTGATTTCATGGAAAGTTTACATTCTGATAACTAACCAAGCTATCACTGACCTCTGTTTGCCATAACGGAACACCCATCAAGGCTTTGATTCGGAAGAGTATGCATGAAAACTCCTTTTTGCGATATAATATTGTGTGATTGATAGGAAAGTGTTTCCACACCTCCAAGTGTATTGTGCTGGAATACTTATTCTTAAACGAAAGGCTTTCTTGAAAAACGCAAACGTCAATGGTAATCTTGAGACACATGCGGGTACTTTAGAATATATGTTATTTCCAAATCTATCTGTAATCAATGAAAAAATCGCAAGTGTACTCACCGAATCGAAGAAGTGTTGTGCGCACCTGTTGATGACGTACTGTACCACCCCTGATGGTGCCGTGTTGAGAATGCTGCTCCCAATACATTTACGTCTTAGAAACGTAAAGATTCTAACATCATCGATTCTCGTATAAATCGATAAAATTCTATAAAACGAATTAACATCTACTTCCACGGAAACGCAAGTCTTCTTTGAGACCCTTGCCAAAAAGAAAGCCAGGCATTTCATTTTAAGTATGTTTTAGAAAGCAGTAATAGTCCATGTGCAAAGATGGGGGAGGGGGGGCGGGGGGGGGGGGGGGGGCAAACGAAATCTTCAAAGGGTAAAATCTCCAATGTTAGCTCAGTTCTGTAGCTTATTGATCGTCGTTATGTTTTTAAATATTTATTTCCAGAAACTAAACTATGTTAATCAATTGATCATTTGGAAGTCCTATGTTCATTTGTTGATATATCATTTAGATATTTGAAAGTTGATTCCTACTTTTTCTACATAATGCCGCCGTCTTGGATTGGGAGGAGTGAAATTTTGGGATGGGACTCATATGAACGAAATGACGTCACGTTAGGGAAGGAGATGTGTAAAGTATTTTTTAATAAGTTGTATTAAGCAGACACCCTTATTTTACAGAGATGACTCCCACATGAAAGGTCAGCGTGATGCCTTTAATTTATAATTGAGCTAGCTAATGTACTAGCCTGAGCAGCATTGCAAAATGTGTAGAACTGATACAATTCAATAATTTTACACAGCGTAGTATTATACATACAAATATGCTTTTATGATCACCACATTAACATAATCATAGAAATGGTAGTAGCAAATGTCATTAATTTCTTTAATTAACTTGATGAGAAAATAGAATAGAAATACTTAATTAGATTTTTGATACAGCATAAACCATGATGTGCATTCTCCGCACAGTTGATTCACCAAAGGAATCAAACCTTTGACGGCACAGGGTATATATTACATTTCACTACTTATCGAAACGACAGCTAATCAGGAAGCAGCATTTTGACAAGCAATAACAATACCTTTTTTTCCAATTCTAAGGTCTATAGATCATAGGAAAGTTTAACTTTTTTTTCTCTAATTTGTAATGGAGTGGTTTCCATAATTTCAATCATTATATAGCTTTAAGCGTCTATCTTCTCTATGAATACCAACGAAATTTCAAAAGCGATATGCGTTGCTTCAAATTAATTTAAATCAAAACATGTGTAATACGCATTAATGGACGGGTGTATAGTAGATTTACTTTTCTAACCTTGAATTTTAAGAGCATCCTGTTAATTTATATTTTTTTTTTTGGGTTTAACGTCGCAACGACAAAATTAAAGGTCATATGGCGACTTTTCAGCTTTGATGGTGGAGGAAGACCCCAGGTGCCCCTCCGTGCATTATTTCGTCACGAGCGGGCACCTGGGTAGAACCATCGACCTTCCGTAAACCAGTTGGGTGGTTTCCTCATATGAAGAATTCAACACCCCGGATGAGGCTCAAACCCACTTCGATGACGGGCAAGTGTTTTGAAGTCAGCGACCTTAACCACTTGGCCACGAAGGCCAAAAACAAAACTATTACTTAGCATCCTTTAGTTATAAATATATCAGATAAAAAAAGTACAGAATTCTTAAGAAACATTTGTAACATGTTTAATTTTTATCATACAACTATACATTTTTTCATACCGATATCGGGTTTACACGGTCACTAGAGGTTTATCATGTCAATACAACTGACTGCCACTTCTTCAATTACTTTACTCTAAGGTAGGCATGCAAACTGGGTCAAGAGTCCGAAGGACCGTTCAAATATTTTATCATTTTATGATAACAGCTACGGTAGGTATTAACATTTATTATACCCAAAGTATTTTACAGCATCTACATCAATACGGAACGGTATGGTGGCTGTTTTAGATCATGATAGAATCGACCTCGACAGTGTGTATCTATGGCGTGTTTACATTTCATGTTAAAAATCCTTTAGCCTTTAAACCTGTATTAAGCAGTCGTTTATTGTATTTTTTCGATCTAAGCTTTGTCAAGGACATTCATTGACTTCACATTGTCCGGCACGAAAATTGAGTATATTCAAGGTAAAGACTGTGAGCGTTTGATTTCATCTCAAACGTGGTTTCGGCTATATTTTATCCGAGTCAAAACTACTCTACTTGTTCTGTAGTGAGTGCCCCGGATAGAACATCTAATTTATATTACACAGCAGGCAAATTATAAGGTTAGAAATAATGTTTTGTTGAATTTAAGGCATCGTGTGCAATTGAATCAGGCAAACCTATGGTGCGTAGAAACTGCAAATCAATAAAAATCTTAATAAATTATTTAAAAAAAAGCATATTTCTATTAACAAAAATATGTTTCTGATCAATTTTATTGACAGTAGAATAAATATAAACTGATGGATGACTTTTTAACCAACTTACAGGATAAACTTAAATCTAGAAAGGCAAAAGCGTATTATCTCTAATTACCTTCTTATTCGAAAGCTGATTTATTGACCATAGTTTATGATTTGTATTAGATTCAAAAGTTAAAATGGCCGCATTTACCAGTGTAATGAACAGAATCTCCAACGAACTGTTCTTTTTTTTCAATCCCTTGGAAAACATACAGCAATATACGTAAATGTGTACACAATGCATAGACAAAATGTGTGCACCAAACATACACAGATAAAAAAAAATGACGTAACATACACATACCGATTGTCTCAGATGGTACTTGTAAAAAAAAAACAACCGAAATCGAATCTTCAGCTTTAAGTTCTTTAGAGAATAAAACCACTAGTGGAATGCGTGTGCACAACATATAATTAAGAATCAATGAAAATAATAAGTTACTATCTATACTGAACTGTACATTGACAAAAATAGAAATACCATTGGAAATATACTGACCAAATATAATAGGATGGTATCCATTCTGTTCTATGTCAACAATATCCTCTTGTACTGCTTTGTTGAAAAGGTGAAGGTAATTTGACAGTTCATTTCCGAAACCTAAACCAAAGTACTTAATATTCATACAATATTCATGCAAACACGATTTTCAAATTGAATTAAGTTTACGTCAACCTTTGAGTTACGTACATATCTGTTTAAGATTTGCTTATAGGTACAACCTTTTTACGTTAATATCTTAGCATTCTATCCTGTGTTCAAATGGATAAGCAGGTGGTGAATTCGGAATAGACCACTTTTCATGAACTATGAAAATTACTTTAAAGAGGTGCGATATGACATTTTAGTATAATAATTGGCGTCAGACATAGCGCCAAAATTTGACATCGAACTACTTTTAGGGTGGTTTTTAGCTAGCAACTTAAGATGTTTTATGTATTGCAATTAGTCTAAAAGAACAAATTACATTAAATAAGATCAATTGTACATTGTTGTCGTACTTTCTGTAGGGAAATGGATTAATGATGGTTATATATTGCACTCTTCTTTGATTTGGCTTTGGCTTTCATTTCTGTTTGTTCATATATATAAAACCAAAATAGAATTGTGATTTCATATTTAAGTGTACTTATTACATGACAACATTATCAAACTTCTGTCTTATATAGATATACAAGGGTTAGTCACATAATACACTGATCCTTATATTTAATAACTAACATACGATATCTCTGTCTGTTTATCCAGTGAGGTTCTTTAACAACTTTTTCGGAGATAAGTGGATGTGCTATCATTCTGGACTGTAGATCTGTGGTACCACATTTAGGAGCACCAATGAGGTAAAAGTATGGCAAACATTTTAATTGCATTGTTTTGTTGTCAGCTGCCTGGTCGTACCAGCACGGACTTCTGTACTTCGGCAAAAATGTTGAATTTTTCTGGAAAAAAAACACCTTTAGTTTGACCAATTTAAATTTTAAAGCGTGTGTTGTATTTGGATGAAATCATTTTTTTTCTACGTAATAATTTTACCAGTTTCTGACAAAGACATCGCATATGTTAGACCAGTCTTGAAATCTCCAAAAATCTGTTGCGATAAATTTTCATGATTCCTTGAAACGAGCTGTTATTTGTTTGCGAACTGTTCAGGAAACAGTAATCATGTGAAAAACGATAAACATGTGAATAAAAGCTCGTATCCAAGTACGCATGTGCACAGTTAAACGAGAACAATGAAACGAGAGTTTATTGCACCGGCGCAGCGGGAAAACAACGACAACGTGATAAATCTAAATTGTTTCACTCCATAACGAAATTATTATAAACCGCGAAATTCCACAAATTTATTTATTAACGCATAAGAATATAAGGTTTGAATTTAAACTTGCGACTTAATTTGAAGTACATGCTAAATTTGTTAACAATTAAGGGGAAGTAAACTTTATTCAATAATGTGCTTTACAGAAAATACTTAAATTACCCGGTATATTATTCTTTGCCTTTAGCGTAAAATATCCTGTCATAAATAATTTGTGGCGTGCGAGTTGAATTTACAGTGTTTTAAACATATTTTAAACGGGAACATAGATAAATAATGGTGTAATGTGTTTGCAGTCATACTAACAAAAATTAGTTTATTAATCTGCAGTGGAAGAAAATTGTGCCTTTCGAGTGGATTAATAAAGTAGTTTGTTATCTATATGGGGCAGTAAAAAGATAACAGACGTACCCATTTACGGCAATAAATCATTTTCAAAAAAAATGCGAATGTAAGATTGAATTTAACTTGAATTAAGCTAGATCTGGTATTAATATTGCGTAATAATTGTTATGTAACTATAATATTTAGCTTTTTCAGAATCTCTATTCACATGATTGATATAAGTGTACTCAATGAAATACTTCCAAAATATTTGTGTCACCGTGCTTTAAATTTACTCACTATTGTCTTGTAATGTAAACACGTATTTTCAACAAAGGAAATAAATATTATCGTAATAAAATGTATACATTTCAATGGAAAAGCCACCGCCGTCCCCATTTTCCCATCCCCCTCACCTCAAAACGACACAATTCACCCCCTCCAGCCATTTATTACTGTTTATCAAATTTATTTCTTACTGTATTGAATAAAAACCTTTAAAATATTGAAAATCATCTCATCTCATTAAAAGTTGTTTTACAACTTTATATATATTTTCTAAATCTAAAGCTTCTTTAGAAATAAATGAAGGGGTGGAACAGATGGATTTGTCCGCCTTAGTCACATTAAACGTTAAGAGGTAGAGAGGGGGCTCTTCAGTTTTAACTATCAGCTCTGTACGAAGGGCCTCGAAATTTGAAACAATTACATTGTAATACATTGGAAACAAGACCTATCGGTAAAACCGATGGATGCTCCCCAAAATGTGCATATTAAAAGTCTGTAAGAGTAATGATACCAATAATTGGGTATTTCATCTGACACGAAAGTGTATATTTAATTATAAAGCAATCATAAAAGGCTCTGGAATTTCGCTGTTTCGTCCAGAGGTTTTAAAACAATTTGCTATTACTACTATGTTATCTTTGTGCGAACGTATAAAGGGGTAACGTGCAGTATCAACCACAAATTCGTACATTTATATATGTTTGACAGAATATATGATTTTTTTTCGAATGAAAATCTTTTAAAGTGTTTTATGCATGAAAAATTGTTAATAACAAATATAACTATGTTGATCCAGAGCTAGATATTCAGTGCATGTTATTATACGGGAACAAATTGTTTCTACTGTACACTTAAATCTAGTTCAGTATTATACAGTACTGTTTAGATAAGGTAATCTGATCTTGATTAAAAGTAAACATTTGTGGTCGATTCAAATACCACTGGTTATTTTGATCTTTTGTCCAGAGGTTGCATTTAAATTTAGTTACCTTTTTTGTATTAAGTGAACCAGTTTTACTATAGAAAGGGATATAATAATTACTTATTAATAAACAATTGATAGCTGAATTTAGAGACGCACATATTTGTACTTCGTTGCATAAATACATTCAATATAAAAGTATATCTGTGGCAATATCTAAATGAAATCAAACATTTTAACTTGCTTTTAGAAAGTACTAAAACATCTTATATATATTTATGATGATCATGGTTTTAGGAAGACAAAATAATAGATTTAAAGATTCATGGTTACAGATATAGAAATTAAATTGCTATATGTGTCAAAATGGTGAAAACCACGTGTTTTGCTTTTAGATCATTTTAGTACTTTTGTCATGTTTTTGATTTGCCTAAATTTTATACTTTTTGTGTTTATTCTCTTGTTTGATATGTCAGTACCACTATATTTAATACGTATAGTTCTGGATATTACAGGCTTTTTGTGTTTCTGTGAAAAATATTCGATATATCTTAAATTTCAATGACTGACTTAAACATATTATCAGTTCATTGTAGAGGCCTACAAGGTAAGAAACTGCTACACGTATTTCAGTACATAAAAGAGATGAAATGCGATATTTACTGTCTTCAGGACACCCACTTTCTTCAAAATCAGCATAGAAATATCTATAGCCAGTGGGGTTCAGAATGTATATTTAGTTGTAAAACTTCAAATTCGAGAGCTGTTGCAATTATGTTTGCAAAAAAACAACATTAGATTATAAAATCAATAAAGCAGTGGTTGATGAGCAAGGAGTTATTATTATTATTATTATATTATTATTATTCTTGATTTAAATGTTGGATAATTAAAATTTTCATTGGTTTCACTATATGGACCGAATACTGATAGTCCGTACTTTTATGATAAACTATTCCAGATTATTGATAATATTGGAAATGATTTTTTACTGTTTGTGCGGGGATTTCAACCTAGTGCAGAACCCAGATTTAGATTATAATAATTACAGAAAATATAAATAATAAATGTGCACGAATACATCTTTTAAATCATATGGAGGAAAGGAACTTGATAGGCCCTTTTAGAAATATGTTTCCTAATCTTAAAAGATACACTTGTAGAAAATCAAAACCGCTACAGCAAGCAATATTAGATTTGTTCCTTCTATCCCCGTTTTTAAAACCGAATTGTTTAGATATTTCAATTAAACCTAGTTTCCAATCTGACCACTCGATAATTATAATGAAATTAAAATTAAATGACTTGAAACATGGAAAGGGGCTCTGGAAGCATAATAATTCTCTACTAAATGATAAACACTATATTGATGAAATCAATAGAACAATCGACGAAGTGAAAGTACAATATGCTTTGCCTATATATAATTTCCAAAATATAGAAAATATACCAAATATCGAAATACAATTAAGTATAAATGACCAAATATTTTTAGAAACTTTATTAATGGAAATAAGAGGGAAATATGATATACATATAAGAAAAAATCAAATAGTCAAAAGGAAACTTATATTAAGTCACACATTTAAATTTTAGAATAAACTGAATCAAATGAAAACCTTGAAAAACTTGAACAGTTAAGAAATGATTTGATGGAAATTCAAGATAATAAGTTATGAGGTAAAACATTGAGATCAAAAGTAGAGTGGATAATTGAGGGTGAAAAGCCAAGTAAACTTTTCTGCGATTTGGGAAAAAAAATACAATTTTGTAATTAAAGCTATTACTACAATAGTTAAGGATGATGGACGCATAATCACAGATCAAAAAGACATATTGCACGAAACGGCTAATTTTTACGAGAAGTTATACCACCAAAAAAATGATATTGATAAAAATGAATTTAAGAATTTTATCACAAGCATTAGATTTACAACACTCTCTAACAAAGAATCAGCTGCCATTGAAGGCAAAATAAAAATTGAAGAAGCGTCTTAGGTTCTGAAAACCATGGCAAATAACAAAAGCCCTGGATCATCTGGTTTTTCTGCCGATTTTTGTAGTGAAATAGGCGTTTTTGTAGAGCTCTAAAGCATTTTTACTGGGATATTATCAATCAAACACAAGGTATCATAACATGCATTCCTAAGGGAGATAAACCAAAGCAATACTGGAAAAATTGGCGTCCAATAGCGTTACTTAATACTGTTTATAAGATTGGATCCGGCTGCATAGCGAATAGAATTAAAATATACTTAAACAAATTAATTAACAACGACCAAACAGGATTTATTAAATGAAGATACATTGCAGAGAATACAAGACTCATTTACGACTTAATGAATTACCCTGAGGAAAACAATATTTCTGGTTTACTTCTTTACTCCGATAAAAGCATTTGACTCGCTGTCTTGGTCCTTCGTTCATAACACTTTAACCATTTTCAACTTTGGTTGTGATATCAAAAGATGATTTATTATATTCTATAAAGACGGAGTATCCGCAGTTTGTCAAAATGTCTTTGTATCTATTTTTTCCCAGCTCAGCGTGGTTGTCGTCAGGGTGATCCTTTAAGTAGTTGCATCTTTATTTTATGTGCTGAAATACTGTCTTTTTAAATTAGGTGGTCTAATGACAAAATTAAAGGTATAAAAGTAAATGACTTAGAACTTAAACAATTACAATTTGCTGACTACACAACAATGCTTTTGGATGGATCGGCCTCTTCCTTAAATGAAACGCTAGAAACATTTTCCACATTCACTAATCTTCCGGTCTTTAAGGTAAATTTTGATAAGACCGAAGTTGTCTGGATAGGAAAGGAAAAATACAGTTCAAAGAGTATAAAAACCAAATGGAAATTAAATTGGAATCAGCATAGTTTCGAGATGCTTTGTATAAAATTTCACGTTGATTTGAACAAAATGGCTGATCTTAATTACACAAAATATCTTATAAAAGCGGAGTCTATTTTAAAAAACTGGAAAAGACGAATCATTACACCAATAGGTAGAATTGTTGTTATTAAAACTTTCATCCTTTCGCTTTTTAATCACCTTTTCATTGCAATACCTATGTTAAAGGCTTATAATGCCTTTGTTTAAAATGTGGCTGCCACATTTTCGTTTATGAACATAAAATACAATAATTTCTTGTTAAATCCAATTTCTGATAATTACTTTCTTTAACATTTGTCAAAGGTTTGAATATTGCTGGATATACAAGAATGTTTTATTGATTCTATTGTTTTTTTTCCTCCCGATATAGCTCTAACTATAACAATTCATGTGCAATATTAAAAGTAGTGCTTTTCTAACCATTTAAATATGCATAACATCTATTTGGAAAACTGTTTCATCTGTTTTTAAGATAAAACATTTTAGCATTATGGACCTTTAAAAGTATAAATGATTCAATACATGACTTTGTTTGGAAAGGTCAAAGCAAAATAAAAAAAACGTTTTAACTAAAAGCTTTACAGAAGGTAGATTTAAATTCTTTTATTTCAGCTTTAAAAATCACTTTGATAAGACATATATTGAAACATAACGAAAAATGGCTAAATATTATTAACAAATTCTTCAACGTAAATAAGTTGCTGAACTGTGGTATTCATTACACACCAAATAGAGTAAAGACTATTTCCAATATATTTTGGAGAGACACTCTAAACGCGTATATAAAACTTTGCCAATGCCAAGATGTTGACAGTAAAAAACATATGAAAGTTCCCTCTGTTTTATAATGCAGATATTCTTATTGGCGGTAACAGTGTTTTTTTTCTTTTGTTTTTTTTTTTAATCATGGTTTGATTCGGGGGTCAATTGTATAGGAAATTTATTGAATTCTGATGGAATATTTTACAACTTTGACGAGTTCAGTCATAAATACAGTTATTGTTGAAATGCAAATGTTCTGCATTTTGAGGGAATTACACTTGCTGTATGTATCAAAATATTTGAAAAAGAAGAATTAAATATTTGAGAAGCAACCAATTCGACCATTTGTTCCACCAAATTTCAGTAATACCGCAAGGTATTTGAAAGGGTCTCAGCCAATGTATAACACATTAAAGTCAAATATATATGCACCTTCATGTAAATTGAAATGGGAGCAAAATCTTGAGATTAAAATAAAAGAAGAATGGGAAAACATATTTTCTCTTCCTTTTAAAATTATCAAATACAAGTCTATACAATGGTTTCAATACAGAATAGTTCATAGAATCTTAGGAACCAATGACCTTCTATTCAAAATAAGTTATGAAGATAATCTAAATTGTACTTTCTGCAAACGTTACAGGGAACCTATAGAACATCTTTTTTAGTCCAGTGGTTTCTAATTGCATGACAAATCAGTATGTAAAATTGTCACGCAAAAATATTCTTGGGATAACAGAGTCGAATGAAAAAGAGCTTAACTTCCTTCTTCTTTTTTCTAAAATATATATATACTACTGTAAAATGAATGATAAGAAATTGTCAGTCATAACTGCCAAGCAATTTATTAACTATCAGATCAACTTTTACAGACAAACAGCCTTGACCTTTGATAATAATTAAAACTTTTAAAAGAACTGGGATAAACTGAAAAATATATTGAAAAACAAAATAATCTGAAAAAAAAAAAAAACAACGTTTGTATCATAGTGAATATGGTAAAAGAATATAGAATTCTAGATGACTCACATGAAACAAACTGTTTATCATTCTTCTGAAAATTAAACACAGAGCATTGAAACGAAAGAACCTTTATTATATAAGAACTATAGATTTATCTGGCATGAAATCAACTTTGTATGAGTGAGAGCGTGAGTGAGTGTTTGTCTTTTTCACTTTTCCTACTTACACTCGGTATGACCAAATGTGCAGTTAATTCAGTAGAAGTATGCAATATAGATAAAAGGGATACAAACTATATCTATTTCTATACGGCACAAACTCATTTGCTCGTGCATGATATTTTATATATGTTGTCTTTGTTTTATGTGCTAAATATCATAGAACATCACAATTTTGATATGCTGGCTTTCACATAGTAACATAGAAAATGTATTGTATGAAGTCTAATTATATGAAACCTTATTCAATTCATTTCAAAGATTCTTAAATAATAATTGCACTAGATGTTAATGCATATATGTGAGTTAAATCTTTGTGTATCGAGAAAGTGAATAAAAGGGATAACCCTTATTGGGGGCCTAAAAAAAATCGAAAGTGGAATTTACTGAATGGACATATATAGTTTACTGATTTTGAATGAACAACTGACAATATCTCATTGACACCTCATTCAAACGGATAAAGAAGAAAATATGCACATCTCGCTTCCTATGAATTTTTGCTGAATTGCAGGCAGTGGTTGCTGAGAAGTACTCCTGACTATGATGCTATAATTTACTAATGTTGAATAATCAAAAGACAATGAATCAGTGAAAAATCATCCAACCAAAACTCATACGTTATATGCGCATCTCCTCTTGATAGTAATGCTGCCTATGAAGTATGGCTAAATTCCAACCCGTGGTTACTGAGAAATACCCCGGACTATGTACTATAATATACTGCTGTTGAATAATCAAAGGGCAATAAGTCTGCTTTAAATCAACCCATTGGAACAAGAAGATAATATGCCTATCTCCTCTTGCTGGTAAACATTCCTATGAAGTTTCACTAAATTCCAACCGAGGACTGCTGAGAAATACTCCGGACAAGAATTGTACTGTAGTATACTATTGCTGACAAATCTTAGGACAATTACTGTGTGAAAAATCATCCGGTAGGAACATGAAGAAAATATGCGTATAGTAAAGCTTCCTATGAAGTTTCGCTAAATTCCAACCAGTGGTTCCTGTGAAATATTCCGGACAAAAAAATGCGGGACGGACGGACGAAGCGGCGACTATATGCTTCTGGGATAATAATAAAAGGAACAGATAGGCACAAAGAAAACAAGAAATGACGGATAAAAATTATGTGTAGTAAGATAAGGAAAACTCAAAAGAAAACATAAAAACAGTAATAAAATACATATATCCATATTTTGAACTTAGCCTTCTTCCGCAAATTTGCAAGATTAATAAATTTCGAACACTGGTTGATACGTGATAAATATCCGGCCAAACTGAAGTAAAGGTGCGTAAAGCAGTGCTTGTGATCTACGTATAAGTAGAATTAAAGGTCCACTAATAAGCACAGGCTTGATCTTATCTTCCATACCAGTATCGGTGTTACTTAAAAAGTAATTATGCATGTTATATGCCATTTATATATTTAAATGAAATTCAAATATAATCAATATTAGATTTAACTTATACGTAAATAATTGTAAATCGTTTCAACCATTTGACTTCGAAATTGTGGATATACTCAAGTTTATTTATGTATAGAATTTTAATAAACAATATGACTTAAATACTAATGCGGGGTTTGGGGAGGTTGGAAGGAAATAAATCCCACTTGACTACGCCCACCTCATCTCCCTGCGACCAAGGTGGACACAATACCTTTTTTTATCTTTACTTAATATATGCTAATGTTAAATTCTTTTTATTTAAAATAGGATAATTAGCAATTGAGAATTTTTTTTTATTTATTTTGATCTTGACGTGGCCTTGATAATAGGTAAATCATCTCTGAAACATATTATTTCTTGCCTATGTATAAAATATGCTAGTTCAAAGTAATAAAGCGACACTGCTATCGCATTGTTCCTTTCTTTCTGAATATAAGTCAATTTTTAGATCTGACAATACTAAAATGCTAAACATCAAACTGTTGAAAACACTGACGTCCAGATCGTACGACACCAGAAAAGAACTAAGAATTTTTTATTGGATATCAGCCGGGCCCCTATTTTCAACATGGTTTGTTTCTATCTTTCGCATTTTATGTTATGTATATTGTCTTGTATATTGTTGGTGTTTCTTCTCTCTTCTCCCATCGCCCATTTGCATTCATGCGTCCCCTCGTTTTACTATGGTTGACGATATTTGACCACTATATATGTTTTGCCGGCGGCCGTCCCTGGATGGTGCCTCACTGTGTTGTTGTTTTCTGATTATGCGTGTGTGCGTGCGAGCGAGCGTCTTATGTTCGTGTGTGATTACGCTGCTGTGATTTGCGGTGTGGGGAGATTGCGTCTTTAAAACGTGGCTTTTCCTGCTTAATATTCATCCTTGCCTTATTCTACCTTAGGGCAAACCGTCTGATAGCTGTGTTGGGGTTATCTGTGCTTCCAGCAATTCTACCCTTTCGTTTTTCATATAGAATTAATTCTTCAGGTGTAACAATGGCTGAAAATTGCTTAGCTATTTCTGTGAATGGAACTGTAAAATCCTTTTAATCATTATTTTTACAAATTATTCAAGTCCAACCACATCAATACATTGACAAAGCTAGGCACAGTAAATTAATTAGTTTTTTTGACGCTCTTAACTTTCCAGTTATCAGTACATTACCGGTAAGATTTGTCAGGTTTTGTTAAAAATACACGGAGAACTCTAGTTTCTGTTACTCTAGTCAATGCAATCATTGTTCCTTCTTTAATTAGTTTCATTTTGTTGGGTTCATTCTGTATGCATGGTGCTTGATTGGAGTAGAATCTGTAAGTTCACAGTCATGAACGATTATATTAGTTCAAGTAGGTACATCTTGAAACAAATGTTGATATTCATAATTATTTTCAGTTCGTATCTATGTTGAGGTTCCAAATGAGAATGATTTTCATTCATGTGTCGTAGAATGTCGGAATTCTGAATTTACATGGACAGTGCTGTTTTCATGTTCAATATCACATTCAGTTGAATTTTCGATTTCCTCAATAACAGGTAAATTAACACTATCAGGTTGTAGGGCAGAGCTATTTCTATCAATGTATTCTTTTAACGTATTTATATAAAATATCTGGTTTTGCTTGCGGCTTTTAGGAGTATTAACAATATAGTTATATAACTTGACTTCTTTTCAACAGTTTAAGGACCAGAGTATCTAGCTATAAACGGTTATCCAGGGATAGTTAAAGTTGCCAAAGCTCTATCACCTGGTTCAAAACTTCTTTCTACGGCACATTGGTCATATCTTGTTTTCATTTTGTTTTGAGCAGATTGCAAAGTATTCTCTTCTGTAAGAAATGTATCTTTAAGTAATTTTACGGGACCACGGAGAGTGTGACAATACTCAAACTGAAATGGACTGACATCAAGTGATTCTTGTACAGAACCTCTGATCGCAAATAATAATAAGTGAATACCTTCATCCAAGTCCTTTAATGTCAAACATATCTCCTAATCATATTTTCAATGTTTGATGAAATCTTTCTAAGGCACGTTGCATTTCCGTGTGATAGGCTGCAGATTTGTATTATTTTATGCATAAGGTATGTAGTACTAAGTCTTATAGAAATATGTTAGACATACAATTAGAGCACTTGTGAGACTGTACAGATTTGAGGGACCAACAAATGTGAACAATTTAATTAAGGCATTAACAAGGGATTTGAACTTAATGTTTCTTAAAGGAATATTTTCAGGAAATCTTGTTGAAACACACATAATTGTCAAAAGATACTGGTTCTTTGATTTAGTTTTAGGCAGGGGAACAGCTTCTTTCACTATAGTTCTACTGAAAGGTTCATGAAATGCCGCTATTAGCTGACGATGTGCCTTGAGTATTTTCTTATTAAGTTTGCTTACCATTTGACATGTTAAGAACATTAAATGTTTGACAAATTTTTAATAAGGCCAATTAAAAGGATTTAAGATTTTGTGATATCTTTTATTTACATTAAAATGACCGAACATGGGCGTTTCCTGAACCTGAGTAAGAATTTCCGGACGATAAAAGATTGGTCTTCCCAATTTAGTTATCAACTTTCCAATCATAATCAGTAGAGACAAAATAGCAGACAGGAAACTGAAGATTCTTCTTCACCAACAACCCTTTGAAACAATAATGAAATTTCATGTTCATTGTGTTGCTCCTGAATAAGCTGTGATCTTGATAGCGAGTTATGGCATTGGTCATTGAAAAGAGAATGTTAGTTGAACAGACAGATTTGAAGAAACGGGGTTATCTTCCTAAGAATTAAATGTTTCAGTGACAAGAGTATCAGACAAATTCCTGTCTGAGGTAAGATCAGTCTCAATGGCTTTCTAATCTACAGGACGGACATCTGTACTTGTAAGCTAAAGGTAACGATTTTCCTGCTCAATCGGATCTTCTCAGAAAAATGTATGACATTAGCACAAATAAGGGATTGACTTATTTAGTTGGGTTTAATGTCACTCCGACACATTTGTAGGTCATATGGCGACTTTTCAGCTTTTGCTGGTGGACAAAAACCCCGTGTGCCCCTCCGGGCATTATTTCATCACGGACAGACACCTGAGTAGACCCATCGACCTTCCACAAGGCAGTTGGATAGATTTCTCACATGAAGAGTTATGTGCCCCAAGCGATGCTCGAGCCCACATCGTTGATGGGCAAGTGATTTGAACTCGTTAACCCTTAACCACTCTGCCGTGGAGGCCCGAAATTAGATATTGAGAAGCTCCGGAAATCCGTAAGATTTTAATAGCGGTAGGCTGGGCAGTATCACCGATAAGTAAAACAGAACCATCAGACATAAAATGCTCATAAACTTCCATAATAGAATCAGAATTGGTGTCCTTGTCCTCAAAAACAGTAATGTAAACCTTTTTTTTTTCGCGCCAATTAATGTTCGCGTTTGGCCGATCTCGGACTGATTCGCGGATATTAATTTTCGCGGTTTATAAAGAATTAAAAATAATGTTTGCGATTTTGTCTGTGAATTCTCAGTTTAAAGGGAGTGTAAAAGTCATTTTGCTTCTTGCTATGCAGAAAAGGTTACTCAAAGAAAGGTAAACGTTAATATTGATCTTCAATCAACACCACGCGAAGTGGGTAATAAGCGCATTTAATGTCGTTAAGAACGGGTACAACATTTCTTTGCCATTGGCTATTTACGAATTATCGTGGTCTCAAAGGTATGCACAGATATTAAATTATAATGAGTTATAATTATCCATATTAAGTTTGACATGCATATTTACACTATGTAGTTATTAGGTACGCAGGTACGACAATAATAGTCGCTCGCTACATAAGATACTGGTGCGCACATTTGTATTTACGGCCATAGTAAAACCGGACGCGACAATTTTAAGTTTGTTGTAAGGAAAATCTTACTCGCGTACATGTATACTTTACAGCAAAAATAAATTGAGGGCGAATATTAATTGGTATTCAGTATTAATATAAGTTAAAGATTATGGTTTAGATCTCAGAGTGGTAAGGCCTGTCGGCTTTGTCTCATAGCTTTCCTGCTTCCTCTTAAGGGTAAAGAATTCAGGGATTTCTTGCGATAGCTGCAAGTAGGTAGAAATCAGTTTTTATTTCAGTAAGTTAATTACCTTTAAATTTTGTTTTTTGAAAATTTCCTGTATTATAATTATTACAAGTTGTGAACCTAGAAGTATTTTGTGAAAAAGAAACTTTCTTGTTAAAAACATTTGATTTGTTGAAGGAAACTTTATGAGTTAAAGTGTAATCATCAGCTACACTAGTAGCCTCTTCTAAATTTTCAATCTGTATTTCATCTAAGAACGTATTCCTCTGTGCCAATACACATTTTAAACTCTACAGTTTACAGAATTTGCCTCATCTTACCATACCTCCTTTGATGTACACCGCCTATCAAATAATTGCTATTTAGCTCGGGTATATTCAACATTGGTCTTGTCAGAATCCTTTCTATTCTACAGTTTCAGAATCATTGCCTTTATCACTAGGGAACAAGCTCATAGCCTTTTAAGATTAATTCGTTGACAACATCATAATTTGTGCTTTATTCTACAGACAGCTGTGTGTAAATTTCAAGGGTTTCACTGACAATTTGTTAAAGAATACTCCAATTGTCCTTTGGTTACTTAAGATGTTAAGATTTCTAGCAAGTGGAAACATCTCCTTGGATGGCTCAACCAGAAACTTATAAATATTGAAATGGAAAAAACTGGAAACCCACAGGTCGCCTAACATTAACGAAGATGTTGCAGGCTGAGTTTGATTGAGCCTGTTCATGGACGGTAGATGAAATGCAAACTACATATCCACGCCCCTAGCCACGAATTGAGCAGAGATCAACATTTACACATAATATAGTTGAGAGACATCTACATGTGTATTCATACAACAGTGCACATGGACCCTTCAATGATACACAGAGTGCAATTCCATGAAAAGCGGCGTATTGTTCCCAGATAGAAATAATTGGTTCACCCTATACGGGAAAACAATGGGACATATTAATAACTGATTTTATGAGTAGTTTTTTTTTTTATGAAATAATGAAACTAAACTGAAAAGTCTCAAAACATAAATTAAAAGTATAGCAATCAATTGTCGATCCCGGATGAGCCACCAATTTCCGTTACTTCTAAGAATAACAATAGCTTGTTACTGAATATACTAAAGGTAAGAGAAAAACAAACTAGCAACTATCAACACAAACAAAGTTTCAATTAAAATCCAGTCTGTATTAGTTTCAAATTTCACATAGAATCCAAACTGAATTTATTTACATCTGAAGAATATAAATCCTCCCTTTAAAAATATTCTTTAAAAAATCTGCCAATCTTACTGTAAATCTGTCAAATGTTAAATGACCAAGCTGGTAATATTTGTTATTAAGAAACACATGAAAGTTTTTCAATTAGATATTACTTAGGTTCTGTCATGTCCTCAGACAGCTTCCAGAATAACCCAGATATTATAATAATGTAAACACCAAGTTGATCAGAATTTGAGATGGAACCTTCTGAAAAACTACAGGGTATAAATATCTTATTGACAAATATGATGTCCTTCGATTAAAGTGTTTTGCCTTTTCCAGAAAACTTTGTTTAACATTATTTTTAATTGAATATCATTTTTGAAATTTTGCAACGAGTAGTAAGTACCATTAATCAGTCCACTCATGGACAGAAAAAATGCTGGACAATAAAAAATTGCAAAGGAAGCGCATTATTAAAATTCCTTAATAGTCTGTTCGAAATTATATTTTGCAAAAGCTCATGTAGTTAACTTTGTGGAAAAAATAATTTTCATATAAAAAATATTCTACTTAGTTAGTTCGCACTGCATTAAACAGATCATTTAGGGTTTTTTTATTATAAGTCTGAAATTTTGCATCCTGTCCAAGGTAGCGCTGCCTATCCGCCCAAACATACACACACTGTATCACAACAGCAAACATTAAGACAAAAGCCTCTTATTTCCAGTCAAGAGATGAAAAACGCATATAAGGCAAAACCTGATTTACATTACTTATACACCTAGCAGAATTTGTAACTGGCACCTTAAATTTCGTAAAAGATTTCAAAATAAGTTTCATAATATAAATATAATGAACTTTGTAAAATATTTATAAATTTAGCACCTCTTAAGATTCTGATTATATAATAGGATATATTAACAGAATAACATACATTAACGTTTACATACGTTTACAAAATAATCAGCTAAAATATTATCGTGATTAGAAAACTTGCAATAATTTTAAGGTATACGTAAAGAACATATAGATATATCCAAGCAAAGTGAATGACAGTAGACATTCCCAAACTGATTGCTTAGATTAAATGTTAAAAAAAATAGTATTAATGCCGAAAGTGTAGATGCTTAAAGTTCATGCTTCAGTAGTTTTTCAGTCTGTAAATGAGCAAATGCATTTTAAACTCATTGGCAAAGACTTGGATAGCTTTATTTATTTGAATAAAAGCTAAACCAAACAATCAATAAATAAAGTGATACATAGACCTGGTTGGTAAAAAGATATGTTCATTTTGCAAGCAGAATATGCCGTGCATTAGCTGAAAATTCCTGCGTACTTTGTAAAAAGGGAGGTATTTGAAAAATTCTATATTAAAAATGTTTCAGTGCAATGACTCAGTAATGTCATAAATAATTATACGATATTGAAACATAATAACTTATGGCATGTGATTTTACTTTTTCGAAGTTTTAATATCATGATGTTCGTTCAAGTGAAATGAAGAAATCTCATTTTTGCATTATTTAGTGAGATTTTCTGTATATACAAGTTACTCCCAACACGAACATGTCGAAGAAGTGAAAAGTTTCGTCGTTTTGACATATCTATGTCAACGTTGGTTCAACATGTATGTTGAAAATCAGTCTCGGCTCATGAGTAGTTGTGCTTGCTTTAAAGTCGATTGTTACAAATATTTCACAATTAGGAACATTGACATGATAGCCTTTACAGCGTCAAACCCGCGAACCTTAATAAGAAAAACTCCCTTTATATGCTATATATTTCATTATTTCGATTTTTCATTTTAGACAGAACCATGGCTTTTAATTAAGACGTAAATTATAATGTATATATTTTCTTTTTATTAATATAAATTTTTTTTAAAAAGAAACAATTTTGACTTAAGATTGAGTCAGAAAGCTGCAAAATGTCTTTATCAGTTAAACATGGTCGCGATTCTTCAAACGTCTATTGCTAGGACAAACGAAATGTATCTCCCTCCAAAGCGCATAGGTATCCGTAGCGACCACGTCATGATTTCAAATTCATTGTTGCTGGTAACCATATAACGTTACTAATTTTTAAAATAAATTGTGTTTAAATTTTGACTATCAAAGAAGCAAAGTTGAAAACGACAGATCAGAAAGGTAAAACATACAACAAAATTTGTCTTGTTTAATTTTTTTCTATTATTTTTATTTTAATTTCCTCCATATCGTATTTTGATATCTTGTGTAAACAGGTTAGTCTGTTTAAGGTGTGCTATTATATATATATATATATATATATATATATATATATATATATATATATATATAATATATATATAACATACATTTTGTAATACTCTTTAATTTGATCATGTTCTCGTATATATTATAATATAGTATGAACATACATTTTGTAATACTCTTTAATTTGATCATGTTCACTTATCCTTCTGCGATCGACTGTCTTTGAAAGACATTTAGCTGATATTTGTCTTTACCTTCTCACACTTATATAATAATAATAAAAAGTTCAATTGTTAGGAAATAACAGCAGTTTTTTATGACGTGAGTCTATGGAAAAACCATAACTTTCATAACATTTTCGCGGATAGAATTTTGTCTACAGTGTAGATTTTGATGAAACTTATCACAGTTGTAAATAAACATATGGCCTATAATTTAAACTAAAATATATAGGTCCGTCTGCTTATTTTGAGGTATTTGACCATAATTAAAGCAAACCGGACATTTCACGCTAATTTTAAGACATTAATTTGACTTTTTTAGCATGTCATATGTTTTAATATCATATTTTGACTTAAGAAATATAGTAGCAGTGCCATTGCAATAAATGTACTCACAGGTTTCGATTAATTCATAAAATGATTTTCATTCCGTATGCCGAATCCAAGCTTTATTCTACGTTTTCCGGATAAATGACGTTACGCCATTACTTCCGGTATATCAAACGTGCAGAACTACCTTAAATGCCTGTCAAGAATATCTCTATTTACACGCAGAAAACTTCTGAAGCAGGCAGAAACTGATACTGTACTATTAAAAAAGGGGAGATAATAATAGTTGCTAAAACTCATTTTTGCACGACATATAATTTAAGGAATAAAATTTGGATACTCGAATTACGTGTAATAATAGTTTAAAAATCAATTCAATATAATGCAAATAAAATAATACTCACTAGTTATTTATGAAAATGGTGATATTAAATGGAAGACATAAACTGGATTTAAAGTTAAAAGATATAATTAAATTAACAAAAACAGTTTTATTTCAGGAAAAAATTGAATTAAAATACAGAAAAAATATAGACAAGGCATTCAGTGCGTTAGACTTACACACAAATTGGTAACATTAGATTTATTTACAATTTTTACCATTTGCGTTCTCAACTTTTAGGTAAGCAAAAAAACAAATAGAGAAAGAAATTCCAAAGAGCAGAATACGGAAAATCATTCCAGATTTTAAGTCCGTTAGGACCTAACATAAAAGAAGAAATCTGATTTCTATCAGAGTTAAACGC
Source organism: Mercenaria mercenaria (assembly GCF_021730395.1). Taxonomy (NCBI): domain Eukaryota; kingdom Metazoa; phylum Mollusca; class Bivalvia; order Venerida; family Veneridae; genus Mercenaria; species Mercenaria mercenaria. The sequence continues at coordinate 23,843 of NW_026462036.1, read as the reverse complement.
TATTAAGCTCAAGTTTCAAGATTTTATGAAGTACAGCTCTTTCTCTTCTCTAAAGCAGTATCTGTAGGTCATGTACTTTTATAGAGGGAAGCTATTAAACTTCCCACCAAAGTATTTATGGATGTGTTTATTCACTTTCAGCATACGTAGTTCTTCAGTGTTAGTTTGTTGTCTGTGAAGTGTTATTCGCCTGCACAATTCATTTAATTTAGATTTTTGTTTAATAATGTAAAATTTTGGCAATTCGCGCAGAAAATAGAATAAATAACATTTTGTGAAATACAATTCATACTCTGTTTAACACTAAGCGCGGCCATTGAAAATCGAACTAGATTTCGACAAAATGCGTCTCAATATTTTAGGTTGCATGTACTACTATTTCTTATTCTCTTCTGTTGTAAAACAGTTTTATTTTTATTTTTGGGTTGTTCTGTAGCATTGCTTTACATGCGTGTATTGCTGGTGACATATTCACATTACGTGGATAAAAAGTTAAAAAGTTGTTACGAACATTATAATCCGATATTTGTTTTTCGCGATCCGTAGCAACAATACGTCCTTTTGATTTCGCCATTGATACACCGTGCTTAATAATTTCTTAAAGGTAGTTGTAATTTTAGTTCTGAAAGTCGTCATTCCTGTAAATGTGTGTCCTTCACTGTAGTAACTATTCCTGAAGCTAAGTTAAACGGTTTGTTAACCTTAGTGTGTTTTGGGTGACAGGAATTAAAGTTCAAGTAGTTATGTGTGTCAGCAGATTTACAGTACAAGTCCGTCGTTATATTATTCCCAGATACTTTAATAACAATATCTTAAAACGGCATAATAGCATCATCTCCACTGCATGTGAACTATATACTTGGATGTGAATTGTTCAATTCTTGATGTAATCGTAATGTGTTGATTTTCCTGTTAAGAATTAGGAAACAATCACCTTGAAATCGCTTCCATTTAAGGCGTAAGGAACTGGAAAATTCAGAACTGTATCTTTGTCTCATATTGTTGTAAAGTGTTTCTTCTAAGTGTCCAAGAACTAATGTTGCGTAAGTTGGAGTGAGCTAAGTACCCATTGCTGTGCCTTTTTGCTGGATGTAGAATTTACCATCAAAAGAGCAAAAACATTGTTCTAAACTATAATCCGAGATGATTTAATAATGAATTTTATTTCAAAACGTGTCTCTATTTGTCCGGTCAAAAAACGGACTGCTTCCAATCGAAAGCCATTTGAGATACTTGTATTTAAGCTAATGACATCAAATGTTAGAAGTGCTGAATTTTCTTTTACCTGTTCCGGTAAATAATTTAGAAAAACTAAGCCATCTCTGATGAAACTGGGGACCTCTTTACACTCTGGTTTAAATATAATATCGAGTCTATGTGAAACACTATTAGGTCCACCTACAATTGGTCTGAAAGGAACGTCAGCTGGGTTTAGACCTTTATATATTCGGACATTTGTTTATTCAGTTCATCTGCTATTATCGTGCTTTTATGAATCTCTTGTAACCCATAGAAATAACTAATAGTGTATTCAAAATTTAATAGATATATATGCTGATTATTAAAGTCTGTTTTCCCGCCAAAATTGGTTTAGGTGAATACTATCATTCTTTAGGGTGTCGTTGTCTTTGTATATCATTTATTCGCTGTTCAATCACGTAACATGTGATGGTCAAGTTCCATGAATATTGAAATCTAGTTCGAAATAAATTTGAAAACCAGCGTTTCATTTATGTAGACTTTATATATATTTAATATTTGGTCACGACCCGTAATTCCTTCATATACTAAAGTTTATAGTATACACTTGTATAGTATTTTACAAATTAGTGCCATAACACGGATATACTCTTATTCATTGTTTGCCAGAAAACATGTTAAACGTGTTTTTGAAATATATTTTTCAGCCTTGAGGAAGCACAGTTTGCATGCCGAAATATTTTTTGCCGATTTCACGTTAAGATAATTGTGTTGTTCAACGTTTTAAAGCATAAATAATGATATTGCAAAATGTGTATTCGACAAAAAGGCATATAACATTCATACCATTTTTTAAAGTAACACATTTAGACGGTTACGGCTATAAAATTGCTTTCAAGATCCCAGTTTGGTCTTTATTTTGATAAGATTGAAAGAAAAAAACGTATAAATATGTAAGTTCAATTCTCAATTAACTTAAGATGAACGCTATTCTGTGCGCAGGGATGTTAAAAGACGGACGACCCAGGTAAACCATTTTCTTTCATTACTTGTCGCACACAGTTTCAATTTTTGTTCTTTGTTCATATATTTTTGTATCTGCGCAATAAATGATATTTATCTCGTATCTGTCAATATGCAAGTGAATAAGATTTTATGTGATGAATTCGCATCAATAAACGTTCCACTTGAAGCGATTTGTTTGCTATGTTTCTTCCAGATAGAAACACGATGCCTATATAACTATGTTACTACTGTAACACAGCGGCTGACGTATATAGGCAATTTATTCAACACCCGTATTACATATATTATCTGTGGATGAAAATGATCAGTAACAGATATCATTACTTTGATAAATTAACTCCGAAACATATTGTATTTTTAAAGTAGCAGAAACCAATCTTTCAACTCGGTAAATGATTTATCCATGTGTGCAATAAATCTGCAAACAAACAAAATGCAGCTAGTATAGTTAAAGGCAATTGTATTCACGCATTGGGATGCTAGTCAATAGTCAAAAATATTGCCCGAGATCCGGCAGAACTTGGAAAATAGTTCTGACTATTGACCGACAAACCATTTAAAAGGCGTTTTATAAATTCACTTCAAAAATAGATTTGCATGTGGTTTCTAAAAGCTTAAATTTAACTCAGGAAACTTTAATGGTGAAAGATTGACCGATCGTGTCCAGCAATTTATATAAGCAATTCAGTGATTACTTTGATTATTATATGTTTATGTTTAATATCATTTGTTGACCTTCTTATGAAATTTAAATTTGCAGTAACGGAGCGTTACGAAGTGAAAGCAATAACTGTGTTCAATACAAATCAATAAGTGATAAATAACCTATCATAGTTGACCAACTGTAAAACGTTCGGTAACCATAAGCATCTCCCATATTAACTAACTAAATTATCTACTTAATAGGGTCACTGGTTGGTACTGTGTTATCTGGCAGCATACACCAATACATGAGTAGAAACAAAATGAAAATCTCTGGTTGCTCATTGGATGTTTAGACTAGGTAAAGTTTAAGATACCTTTTTGCTAAACTAGATCAATAGAGAGACATTTGGATCAAAGGGTCATGAGTTTGAGTTGGAGTCTCACAACGAAACCAATGTTTTCTGTGAAAACTTGATAGAAAACAGTGTGCTTAAAATTATTAGACCACCAACTTTGATTCATGCTGATAGTTGGTGGTTACTTGCGGAGAACAGATTAGTACTGGTACAGAACACTGGAACACATGTTAGGCTCGCTGAAATACTGAAACATACAAACAAACAAACGGACAGCTTTTGCATATGCCTGTTCTTTTTTCAAGAAATTTTGCGTAGCTTATGCCATGTCTTTTAAACCAACTCTACAATCTGATGTCATGTAATAGTTTAGGAATGATTACCTTCAGACCTCGGGTAAATAATAATTAAGAAATAATATATCTCATCGGTGATTTGTCGCTGAATAAATCACTGATTGGAGTTCAGATGCGAAGGAATTATATCACGAGGGCGCAGCCCGAGTGATATAGTACTACGCATCTGAACGACAAACAATGATTTATTCAAGAGCAAATCACTAAATGAGATATATTATTTCGATTCTAACACGTTACCAAGGACTTTAAAGTACATCCTTGTTGGCATTCATTAAATACTTGCCCATTTTCAATCGGTTTCTTTTCCAGCGCGCCGCTACGCCGTTTCACGCTATGACGTAATAATTGTGACGTCAGAACAGTGAATTGTTGTTTAATAATTCACTGTTTCCAGCCTTCTTTGTTTAATAGGAAAATGAATCGGATCGTGTTAGAATGGCTATTAAGCAACAAGCTCGAAGTAAATAATACACGTATAGCCATTACATGAAGTAACAAATAAATGTTCAATTTTTTGCCTAAAAATATACTGTTCAGATAGCAGTTACTTTGGACTGGCGATATGTTTGGTCAGTATACGCATATTCTACATTTAAAAAGGCATATAAAATACAAAATGCAATATCTGCTGTTCCCTACGAACATTATTGATACATTAGCACCAATTGCTTTGGCCACATTTTAACGAATTACAAGCTTCATATAACTATTTAAACCATTTAATAAACTAACAAAACAAAACAAAAACAAAACTGCTCTTCTTCGCAACATTTTTTCTTAAGGTTTGGATGTCTCTAATTCGTTGAATATTGCATTTTGTCAGTGAAAAATGGACAGTATTCATAGCAATAATTGTTTTAAGACAGACTGTAATGCAATAGACCTAAATTGAAATGAATTTTTGAAGTTTTCGTTTCTGGATTATTTCAACAAATTCACACTTTTATCTCGCAGTTAATTTTAGTAGGGACATAGAGAATTTTCTTAATTAATTCCATTTTTTTAGAGAAACAAATATCTTTAACATAGTTTGCACCTTTTGATTGTTGCATCAAAATACATATATGCGGATCCCGGCAATTATGTCGGTGAACTGCTTCGTCCGCCACGAACTGACTTGCTCAAACACAGTTAACGAGTGTGTGATACCTCAGTAGCACATTGCCATTAGAGCTTTAACAGACTTTTCAGCACATGGTGCACTTTTATAATTATTGAATTTCCGTCGTCCATCCGTCCGTCGTCTGTCGTCCACCATCATTTTTAAAGAAAGTCTCCTCCTAAATCCTAACCTAAGTTCGACCAAATTTCAAAGGAATATTTCTTAGGTAGTTCCCTTTAAGGTTTCTTCAAATCTAGACAATCAGTACAGAATTCTGATTGTCATGAATTCTGATTGTCATGGCAACTAAAGGGAAGAAATCTTCTGCACAGGAACTGGTGGCCCAATTTTGAAATAAATTGACCTCACTTTTTCTTTGGTTGCCTTCAACAAAAGTCTTCAAACAATTCAGTTTCTTTAAGTAATACAGCCATCAGAGGGTGGGGCTCATTTTCTCTGTATGACTCTATGAAAAAGCTTTGAAAATCTTTTCTTCTGGTACCACTTGTTCGATTTCAAATAATTTCTCAAAGATGTACCTAGGGTAACCCTCTACCAAATTTTCCTGTAATATTTCTGTTACGTTAAAAAACATGGCCACCTGGGGGCGGGGCTAGTTTTTCCTGTTTGACTTTATGGAAAACTATGAGCGATTTAAAAATAATTTGAAAGCATGGTTTCATGGATGACCCGCTGCAAATTTCTTTCAAATCGTTCTGTTTCGTTGAAACAATGAGCGCCATGGGCGGGGCTTGTTTTCCCTATATGACTATGTGACAAATTAAAAAATTCTCGTCAGATACCGCTATCCCAATTTTAAGATAATGTCACAACATTGCCTATTGTTCCAACATTTTTCATCCCAGCTGTACTTTTCATTTGCGCGATCTAGGGTCATCGTTGCCTTCTTGTCATTGATTTGACCTCTTAATGACCAAGTGTTTGTTCAAAGATAACCCAGTTACAAATTCAATGTAGATTCTATAAAATTATGACCAGGTTTATTATATATTTATATATATGCTGCCTCTAGAGTGTTAACATAATCTTTATATAATCTCACCGTGTGATCCAGTTTTAAACCAATATCAGTTTCAAACTCGTGCTACGATTTACATATTAGAAAAAATGGAAACTCCACATATCGACAAATACAACAGACAAAGACAAAGATAAAAGTATTACAGGTTCATTTTGTTTGGGCCTGTTCGTGTTTGGTATTAGATATACATGCTACCGTCCACGCCCTCTTGACCCGGGTTGAGCAGAACTAAACATTTTAGTCAATTTTTGGCGATACCTTATAGACCAACTTCAAATTATGGCCTTTAGATTGTTAACGATGTTTTCTTCATTGGACCTAGTAATATAGTTTCTGACATTCAGAATTTTCTGACGATCTCAAACCTTGGCTACTAGGAACATACTCTGTAAGCGGTTTTGTTAAATACATAGGTGCTCTGCCAATATGACAACTATTGTAAAGAACAGCTGTCTCGATAAGTTTTGACAGAAATGATAATTTACTCACAGGATGATAGTTAGAAAGCTCTAGTTCAAGACCTGTTTTTTAGCAAAAGTCTAACAACAGCTTGATTGTATATCACAAGAAACACCTTGTTGCAATGAGAGATTCGCCAATTTAGTGATACTAGGAAGAAGTTCGTCTACATGTTATTTCAGAAAACGTAAAGACGTAGTATTAAATTCACTGATGAGTTTTTTCACTTCATCTCGTGCCAGTTCAGTAAATTTGTCTAAATTTTGTACATTCCTTTCTTGGGGCTCAAATTTTGGTATCCACTAAGGGACTGACGTTTTGTTTAGATTTTTGCCATGACAAAGTCAGCAAATTTTTCGGCTAATGAATTATAAGACTCTCCTTGAGGCATTTGGTTTTCAGTTTTGGTACCAGTTATTTCAGATACTAATCCATACAGAGTCTTGGAATCATTTTTTAGCGTTCTCTATTTTTTCACTGAGTGTGTTTCTCTTTTGACGTTTGATTTCAAAATTGTATTCGTTTCATAATGCTTTATACGACTCAAACGATCTGTTTTGACCGTAACGCCTCTATGTACGCTCAAACTTTCTAACTTGTTTTTTAGATGTTGCAAATTTTTATTGAACCATGGTTTGGGTGCTCTTTGAAATATAGTTTTCTCTCTTAGAGGAGCGTGCTTATTCAGGACATCCTCTATTTCCGATTCAAATTCATTCATAAATTTGTTGATATTTTGTGAATCAACGTTAATTGCAACTGGAGAATTCTGATTCGTTCAAATTGTTGAAGTTTCTAAATGATATGCTCCGTCTAGTAATAGTCTTTTTTTTTTAACATCTAGGAGAACCTTAACAACACAGTGATCAGATAAAAATGGTCCAGGCTCACATTTCTCTACATGAACACCATTAAGTGACTCAGTTATGACTAGATCTAAGCCATATCCTCCTGTATGAGTTATATTCCAGGCCAATGGCTACTAGGGAGTCCTTCAAGTTAGTAATAGCACTGTTGCCACTGTTAATAGGCAATTTGAAATAACCCATTATAAGTAAACTTTCATAATGTTTTTCTAATGTGGTAAGATGTTTCCGATGAAGTCAAATAATTCAACAACGAACTGTCGATAAAGCCAGGGGTCTATACACACCCACTACGTGTATGGCCAAATCTTTAAAAATGTTTTTCCAAATACGCTATTTAAAGCTTCGAACATTACCGTGAGTTACCCTTCGCATGTTGATCGTGTCTCTACAAGTGATCGCAACATCAACACTATTTTTTTTCTGTTACTAACACTTAATTTATATCCATTCTGGTTCAAATTACAAACTGATGTTTTTTCTAGTCTGCGTACAAAGTTTCAGTCAGAAGAACGAAATCTATTTTCTCATCCCTGAGTTATTGGCCCAAAATTCATCTCTGTTCACAAAAGATCTACAGTTCAAAGTAATACAGGATACATGTTTGCTTATATTTTTTGTACTGATTGCATTTCTTAGGGTTTATCAACTTTTTAAAGTTCACAACATTTTGTTTATGACTTACTTTACTTTTACCATTTCGCTTACTTTTGTGCGTTTTTCCATTCTACAGGCTATATTGTGTAAGTTTATAATCCTACATGCAGTAGGGTCTAGTTTCCCTAATCCTCTATTGTTCGATACCGTATATCCAAAAATCAATAAGTGATCTCTAGTGTATATATACTTTATAGGTGAACGGTGTGCAGAAAATTATCAAAAATTTCACCGAATGCAAGACACTCAATCACTGAAGATACAGCAACATAGGAGCACAGAAACACGCAAAGTACATTCATATCCATTACATCCATTTTCAGCACAATCTCCACACAAATTAGTATTAGTGAGCTATTATGATAAGATTCAAGAGCAAAGAAAAAGCGTCTGCCTCATACGGCGACAGTGTATATACTAACATTAACAACATTTTTGTACTAGAAGGACCTTCAATATAGATAAATGTACGATTTAAGAAGGCACCTTTTGTGCAGTATGAGGAAATGAGATGCCGAATGTAATAAACAGGGTGAGAGGACGTTCAACCAGATCCAGTCACAAATCTGGAGTTTTTTAATAATTATATTTCTCCTGATTAATTGACTGGTATCTTATTTAAGCAACACCTAAAATGCATTACAATATAAAAAGTGGAAAACCACAGGTCGTCAAATACGAAAATGTTGCAGACTCGGTTTGACTGAGCCTGTTCATGGATGGTAGTGGAAATCCAAAACTTTGTACTTCGGTAAAGCCTAACATTCTTTATGAATACGTGGTATGTTTATTTTTACTCTGTTCATTTTGAAAACATGAAAAACAACTTACCTTATCATATTGCTGACGCTGAATTTGTTCTTCTCCACTAAAAATGTGTAACATCTTAAAACTTCCAGGACATGCGACTGAGATAATTGTAAAGGGAATCAGGAAGTCTGAAATTAGCATTATGATGGTAAAATGTCAATAAACTAAGACAACTGCATTCACTCAAAACAAGTCTTATATGCATATCGATTGTAACAATTATTAGAATTTATGTAAAATAACAGGTTCTGATTTCGCCGCTTATCTTTAAATACTTTCTTTTTAAATGATGAGTTTGCAATGTTATTTGATTTTCCTTGGATCAATGTAAATTCTTATTAGAATAAACCGTGTTCAACCGGTCGCTTCTTAAACATTAGAGTTTTATTGGAAGACACTCATGTATTAAATTTTAAATAAGGCTCCGCCACGACGAATTTGCATATTGAAATATTAGCTCATACAGTCTTCCGCAGTTGTGATCCTAAAGCAATAATGCTTATTTAATCTTGTATACAGCTATTTAATAACTATTTTCAGCATCTGTCAACTCCAGAATATGTGTGATGTAACCATTAGTAACGTCTTACACAGATCCGTCCAAAGTTATGACAACTATATGGCCTATTGGTGATGGAATTTGTACATTTCGACAACATTTAAAACAGCAATAGCTTTACATTTGCGAAAAATATCCGTATTCACTATATAGAGTATATACGATGCATATATAATATTTCTCTATAATACAAATATCTACTCCCATTGACATTCATAACCAAAAATGAACACTTTTTCTCAAACTTCTAAATTAAAACGATTTTCGACAATCTTTTGGATTAGGTTATCGTCATTTTGTGTGTTAATGGTACGTTGTAGTTTGTCAGCCGGAACACATCGGCTTGGATGGTTCCAAAACTCCCGCATCCATGATTTTGGGCATAGTTTATTCAATATTTGGATAGGGTGTCAATTTTTATGTACTGTCTTTTTTACTTTTTGTTGGTATTCAGACTAAATTACCTCCACTGCTCTCCCCTAATTTGAGTTTATGTAGTCATGTCCATTGTTTTCTCGTATATGACTAGTCCATTATTTTAACTGAGGAATGTCCACCGCTTTTCATGGAATTGCACTCTAGTGTACCATTGTTTCATGTACATGTGTACATATATATCGAATTCTCCAATCGTATTTCAATATTTGTTACATGTGCAAATGTTGACCTCTACTTATCCCGTGGGTAGAGATCGTGCAGGGTAGCTACATTGTCAATCAAACGGAGCATGCAACATTTTCATTTTTCTACTTTTTAAAGAATGTCATGAGTTCTCCAGTGATACTCTGCTAAGAGACATAAAGAAAAGTACATGCACCTACTTACGATCTTCTCGCTTGTTTACAGAACAACACTACCCATCGATCGCAAATATTTAGCACTTATTTAAAGGCAAATAGCTTTGAAACTTATATATGTGCCCCCTCTGCCCTCCCTCCTAAATATATATATATATATATTTGTGTGTGTGGGGGGGGGGGGGGGGGGGGCGGCACGTAGAATTAATCATGTCCGTCCGTCCGTCCATACGTCCGTCCATTCGTTTGTCTGAATTTGTGTCGTTCATATCTCAAAAGGTATTTTACCCAAAGTCTTCAGCATGTGAAGTTGTGCATCTGGGATTTTGTTTCGGATTTTTATCATTCAGGCCAGAGTTATGGCCCTTGATTGTCAAATATATGCATGAATGGGATGCAAGTTTGTGTCTCATGTATCGCAAAATAAATTTGATTTTGAGTCATAAAACATTGGGGGATTGTTATATAGCTTGTTAAGTTGCGCACCTGATGTACTGTTTGGGATTTCACTCAGCCAAATTAGAGTTATGGCTTGACTTAGTGAAAAGTATACATAGAAGTGCTTGTGTTGCATATATCTTAAAAAAATCACCTACACTCGTGGAAGCATTTAGGAATATTATCCAGCATGTGAATGTGTGCACCTGAGTTTTTTTCGCATTGCAAGACCAGCGTTATGGCCCTTGACTTAATCAGAAAATAAAGGTTTGTGCCATATGTATGTCAAAATGTACTTGACCTATTGTAATAAAACATTAGAGGATTGTTTTATAGATTGTGAAGTTTTGCACTGGGTGTTCTCTTTGGGATTTTACCCAGCTATGTATCCATCTTTGCAAGAACAGTTTAATGATTTCCTTTACCCTTCTCCAGCGTTTTGTAGGACTAAACACTGTCTCATCAACGGATTCTGGAGCAAAGTTACCACCACATTGTCCGTATAAGAAGTGATCTGCAGATAGCACACTGTCGTCGGATGAATTTGACGTCTGATAAGCAATAGGACTACCGTTAATAATATCTTCAGTCCCGACCAACGCTGTTGATAATTTCTAAACAGTAACATCTGCGGTTTAGAATAGATTACACTGAACGTTTGACACTTTTTATCATAGATACATGGATTCCCCCGAAATATGGTGGAAAGGAAGGTTTGTAGTGCCAATACACTCCATACTTTATATTTTTTCATGATGCTTTCTTTCTCTATTTTTTTCCAAGTTCACGTAACTCTTTAACGGTTCCTACGAAGTTTGTTCCATTGTTTGAATACATTGCAACTGTAAATCCTCTACGAGACATCATTCGATAAAACGCGTTTAGAAATGCATTAGTATCTAGGCTATAAGCCATTTCCAAATTGACTGCCCATTTTGACATACATGTAAATAAGCACAAGTACCTCTTCTGGTGAAACTTTCCTCGACCTTGCTTCGTAACAAAAGTTCCTGCATAGTCAACTGAACAGTAGGCAAATGCTTTGAGCCTTTTTCCAAGTCTGGCCTCAGGAAATGCAGCCATAATATGTTTTGCAGAACTTGCTTTAACAGTTTGCAACTTGTACATTCTCTTTTCCATCGTCTTATCTCTTCATTAGCGATAAATCTCCAATAACGCGCTGAAGTAGCGACAAGTTTTTGATTTGTCCCATAATGTGCACACAGCTCATGATAATACTTAACAATTAGTTTTGTAACTCTATACGTACTTGGAATAAGAACCGGAAATCTAGTGTCGAATGGCAAGGAATTTGCAAATTTCAATCTCGTATGACATCGCATAACACCATTTTGATCTAATTTGACATTAGGTCCTACATGTTTGCTAGAGGAAGGCTTTGGCTTTCCTTTCTTTAGGCTAATATATTCTTCTGAGTATGTGTTTTTTTGAGCTGTCATGACTAAATATTTCTCTATATCTTCCAATTTACTCAAAGTTAATTCATTATCTGTAATTCTTTCAGCCTTTGTACGACAGTATTTGATAGATCTGTTCAAATGGTGACAGAAATGCAACAGGATCAAATAGCTTCGCGACGGTCCTCAAAACATTTGTTTTGGTTATTTTGGACAGGATATACATACATATAATATTAAATGTGAAGGTGTCATTTCTTGCTTACCAAACTTTAGTTGTAGGCAAATATCTTGTTCAGGTACATTTTCCAGTTTGAAAACCATTTTCTAGCATACATATCTGCTTTCTTCCAACTGTTGATAGAGTATCACAGCTTCGTATTTACTATTTACTGAATTTAAGCTATCATCCAAATATGTGCATTTTAAAACAGTTGCTGTGGCATCTGATTACATTTCAGAATATACTCTGGCACTTTTTAGCGCGACAAACTGAGCTAGAAACGGCAATTTCATATTTTCTAAAATGCAGAATATCAGCAAAGAGAACTTTTTGTAACTTCGGCCCTTGGTGAATGTAATAATTTAAACTTGAACTTTGACACTTTGTCGAAGCGTCAAATACAATGCGCACATCTGTTGTTTGTTTCAGGACGTACCACTGGAAAGTGGGGATAAATACATAAATCTTTACAACAGTTTTTTTTTTCAGTTGAATCCACTTGTCTGATATAACCTTTCAATTCATACAGACTGCTTTATGGTGTCTTTATTCAGTGTATGGACTGCTGGGTTACTTTGTAATTTTTTCTCTCTCGCCTTTAAGCGATTTAATGCAAAGTCATAATTGTCAGATAATACTTGTTCTTTTTTCCAAAGTACGCCGTCTTCGTAGCAATCGCTTGCATTATTTACCAATTTTTAGATTGCTTCGAGTAAATCATTATCCAGTGGAGATAATTGTCGCTCTTTTAGTATCCCGTAGCTTTCGATTTCCCCAAAACGATTCAGTGTCTCATCTCAATCAATCCATCTCGTTCACAAATTACGTCACGAATAGGGAATGATCATTATCACTTGGTTTCTGGCGTAGACTGAACAAACATGTCCAGCCTAGAGGAGTCAGTCTTGCTACTGGCTGACCTGGTTCTCCTTTAGCTTCTGAAATACAGGATTGTAAATCTGCATAATCTAAACAGTAAGTATCCTTTTTTTTTCTTTTTACTTTAGGAAATTCTATGTCGAAAAGATGACTCCACTTGTCTTTATGTTCATTCCAGTCAATCGTTTCCAGACTTCCTGTTACATTTTCTACTGTATTGACATTCATCATCATTTTGATCTACGTTGTGACTTTCAATGTTATTTTTATAGGCATTGTTTCAAAAGTTTCTTCTCTGCCATTTAGTACATTTACACAAACGGACACTTTTTTCAGTCGAAGCTCACTAGCAATGCTGGAATTTATCTACAATTTTGAACTACCATCATTTAATAATGCATTTATGTTAACTTTTCTATTTACGGACAAAACTACCATTGCACTGTCCTCCAAGCTATGTGACTTTCAAATTTTTCCCTTGCTATAATATAATGAGACTTTTCCTTTCCTGTCGAGTATAATTTTGACCATCCAGTTTACGGAGAATATGTTGGAACATTGGGATTAAAGCTCTGTTCATCTCTATTACTTTCAAACAGCGGATTTCTTTCAGTTTCATGCAGCCATTCATGATGATTTTTCTTGCAACCGTTTTATTCACATTTTCTGGATCTTCTACAATATTTTCTCGAATGATTATCGCCAAGGCAACAAAAACATAATTTCAAATATTTTGCTATTTCCTATCATGGATAACATTCAAATATGGCATACTAGCATAGGATCTAGATATTGTGAGATTTCTCAAGTCCATTTCCACTGTCCATTTTCTAAGAGTTTGCAATTTTTCTGTCTCTTTGTTTCCAAAACAAGATCAACAATTGTGTCTAGTCAGCATGTCCTGTGGTAATTTTTCAGCATTCTAATATACAGTGAGCCATTGTTCTGATATTCACCCTGATCTATTTCTTTCAATCGAATTATTCCTAAATCTAATAGATGAGCATGTTTTTTTCAATATCGCGAGCACTTATTGGACTAAACTTCTCTAAATCTTCAAGAAAATGCGTCTGCGTTCCCCTCCAAACTTTCTATCTAACCTTTCTTTCGCCGCATCACATGAATCCGCAGAATGTCCTAACTCTTCAATACATTTCAAGGCTTCTCCCTCCAGGTACTGACGCAATTGAAGGAGTTTGCATTTTCCATATGATGGTGCATCGTCACCACAAGCTTTAAATGCTGCCTCCACGTTAGGATTTGTCTTTTATTGCATCCAACGTAGGACTGGAAACGCGTTTCAATTACTTCCATAAATCTTTTTCCAAGGTGCGGTTTCTCGGAGCATTGGTTGTCTCTATCGGTTAACCGCAGTTAGAGAATATTTCTAATACAGTGACTCTAACATTTCACGACGCTATACTAACGATATTTCATCCATGTCTAGCTTCATCAGTTTAGTTTTGCCTGAATCTTTATAACAGTCTGCTAACTCAGTAATGACTTCTATTACTATGTCCATAGCACTTTCTACCTTGTCTAATGTCTCGTTCAAAACTGATCTCATCCGAATCACAAAAATCATACATTCTATTTGTAATCCTCGTAAAGGCTGCTTTACTTCTTAGTTTGTTCTTTTCAATTCCCATTATCTTCGAATCATCCTTGTGAACTTCCTTTGCTTTTGGATCCATTTTGCTCTGTTGTAACAGCTTTATAGTCCTAATGGTTGGTTTAGCCCCAGAATATACAACAACACTCACAAAATTGTACAAAGTGAATACGTCCGAAATTCTGTTTTCAAATGATTTTACACATCTCTTATTATCGACAACACTTCTTTGATGATATGTGAACTTCTTAAAACTGTAATACATTTTGATGTTGTAATTAAACAGTCGTACAGTAGAACTGTCATTAGAGAGCATACAGATATTGGCTTTTGCAGCTTATATGATTCTCTAAAAGATATGTCACAGATCTGTTTTTTACTGTTGACTGCTACACTGTTGCCATTATAAAGGATGATTATTGATTTTATTGGATTTGCACAGTCGAAATGAATGTGAAATGCTCAATGTCGATGGCAAAGCTATTGTTACCAGGCATTCTTCTTTAGAAAACCTCGTCATATTTGTTCAACACGTACGTGCTCTTTTATCAGACAGTGTGACCAGAGCTTTGAGGTTACACACATCTTACTTTTACAAATGAGCCGCTGTTCTGATCAATACAATGATCTAAAGAATGAGTATGGATATTTGAATCCTAGCACATGTAGTGACTTTTAGGGTTTTCCTCGAATAGTGATGGTACACATGCGTACTTCAATTATAGATGAACGTTTACAAAGTAGTGCTTTAGAAATTGAAAATTGTTATGAAACTCTTTCAATTGTAGGAAGCAGTTGTATTGATATAAGTAATTAAAGTGACATAAGCAGTGAAAATGACATGACATTAAGTGATACTGAACTAGGTACATATGCTAATATGAGATTAAGTGATTTTAATATTGGCAGTGACAGAGATGTGCCATTATATAATACAATAAAGTAGGCAAAGATAAAAAGAAAAAAATACTCGGTGAGTTAGAAGAAAAATGTAGTGAAAAAAAAACAGGAAAGATTAATGCAGGCAGAAATGTGAATTTATGTTGTGTTGAAGAAGCTCTAGGTAGTTATTAGTTGGGATATTAGGAGAGGTTGGAAAGAAAGGGTGAACATGTTTGATGATGTCATCACCGTACAAAATGATCATTTGAAATCAGGCAATGTTAATGTAGACAGTAACAATGATTTTAGATTAAGCAATGGGACAAATATAAAAATACAGGAGGAAGATTAGTGATGTAATTGTAACTAAATATAGTGGTGAGAAATTATGTAATGTTGATGAAGGCCTGTATACAGCAGCGCGATTAGATGATGCCTACATAAGCAGAGAAAAGACGCAAGATTAGAAGATATTGAAAAAGATAGAGAAAGTGAAGAAAGATAAGATGATATTGAAAAAGATCGTGAAAGTTAGATTAGATGATGTTGTAATAGGTAGAGAAAGTGAGGTTAGATAAGATGATGGTAAAATAAGTAGAGAAACTGAAGTTAGATTAGATGATTTTAGATAGGTTCAGAAAGGGGTATACGATATGATGATGTTGCAAGAAGTGTAGAAAGTGAAGTTAGACAAGATGCTGTTGAAAGAGATGGAGAACGTGAAAAAATATTAGAGAATGTTGAAAAAGGGAGAGAAAATGAAATAAGATACGATGATGTTGAAATAGGCAGGGAAAGAGACGTAAGATTAAATGGTGCTAAAATAGGTAGAGACAGTGAATTTAGATTAGAAGATGTTGAAATAGACAGAAAAAGTGAAGTAAGATTAAATGACGTTGAATTAGATAGAGAAAGTGAAGTTAGATTAAATGATGTCGAAGTAGGTAGAGACAGAGAAGTAAGATTACGTGATATTGATGTAGGCAGACTTAGAGAGATGGGATTCGCAGGTTGTTTTGATAAAATGAATGGCTGGGTGTGAGATTGAGTAGTGTTGAACAAAGCAAAGCAAGGAATGATAGAGAAGCACTGAATTTTGATGAAAGGTGTAGTAGCTTGATAGATCAAGCAATTACTGATCTTGACAATTCGGCTGTTTTTCTGCATTCTAGTGATTTAAAAACTTTCACTGATTCAGACAGTGACACAGTTGATTATATAGTATCAGAAAATGATATGGAAGGCAATATGTCCTTGAGATTTATGACCAAAAAAGTAAAGTGTATAATAAAAGTCAATTTCAGAGAGATACTAATAGACAAGATGAATCAATCACTGATGCAGAAAATATACAAAAAGTCAGGTAGAGATCATGTTAAAAATAGTAAAAAAAGGGTAAGAAATTTGTCAAAGTGGAAGCGAAATATAGATAAAAAGACTGTGAAATGAATTTAAGAACTTTGATAATAAACATAGTAAGCTTATTCCAGATAGACATCTTAAATCTTCTTTCGGTGTAAAATATAGATTTAAGTGCACACTTGATTTCTCTGACAGTAAAAGGGAAAACAATCTGCAGTACTACTGAGATCTAGGTTGCCGACTAAGCAAAGACAATTTCTTTTGAAAGTATTCTCATCGTAAGAATTCGGAAAAGTATTTTGTATTTCATCTGGATTCAAAAGATTTGATCGTGTTTGTAAGCTTATCATTTCGAACACGATAAAATTATTTTTCATTCTGTAGTAAATAACGCTCACAAGAAAACACAGTTGCCAGGAGTATCGGCTGAAGACAGCAGGGGTAAGTCAGATGGCTGCAGGAGTAACAGAACATCTGAGGACGAATTAGATATTGTCCGGAACTAATATTAAGTTTTTCCAGCCGGTGGATTCACACTTTTTTAGGAAGGATAGTATAAAGCAGTACCTGGACCAATGTTTAAACCTTTAGGCAATGCATAAACTATATAGCAAGCGCTGCGACAGCCAATGCCTTGAAAAGGTAAAAATTCATACTTACCGTAAAGTTTACAATACTGAATTTAACATCAGCTTTCATAATCTTTTATAAGATCAATGTGATCTTTGTTAGCATACAGACAGGTCTCAGATGAAGACATAGAGAAGTTAAAGGAAAACTACAGTTCACATTTCAGAAACAGCAAAAGAGCGCGAAAAAACATAGAGGTAGATAAAACTTATGCTAAACAAAACGCAGATACCACAGCGGGCTTGCTTTGATTTAGAAGAAGTGCTTGAATTGTCTCCTCCTTCTAATACAACGCAGACTCAATATATATAATTTCACTTTTTATAATCTTGGTAATAGAGAAGCTCATTCATTTGTCTGGAACGAGACAATTGCAAGTTGAGGTGCATGTGAGGTAGCTTAATTTGTTTACAATTTCATAAAAGAAAAATGTTCACTTGGTTGTAAAAGGTGTTTTTTTTTACTCTTACAACTGCTTTCGTCAGTATAAAAATATGTATTAAATTAGTTTGTTGTCGTATTGCCTTCAGACGTTTGACATTCAGTCAATTACATAAAATACCTTGAAAAAGGTCACACCTTCAATGAAAATGACAGTGTCCATGCGGCCATAGAAACAGCTTCGACACATCTGACCATTTATAGAACTGATCAGTGGGCAGCCATAATACTTGGTGCAAGACATACAAAGCCTTACAGTGTTATGCAGGTGTCTTTTTGTTTTAAATTTAAGGTTTTGTCAAATTATCTGAAAAATTTTGATTCGAATGAACAGCATAAAAAACATTTACAACAGTGAGGTAAGAATGCTTGAAGCAGAGTCATCTGAACCAAATAAATACTGGTAATAGTATGACTATGATGAGGCCGAGTATTCAGCTGTCAATCTTACCACTCTGGTTAGACAAACAAGCGACACTGTTCCAAACCCAAAGAATATACATTTGAAGCAGATCAGGGATGAATTACTCCCAATCAGTCGTCCAAAATACAATGATGTTATATCTTTATGTTTGAATGAGGTCATTCCATCTCCAAACTATGCTTCCTTTGTATTGTTGCTACATCAGATTGAATAAGCAGCAGTTTGAGTTTAGTATTTACTTAGCCAGTGTTAAGATTTAAAGAGTGATTTGATATAGCACTCAGTAATTTAAACACAACCAATCAGTCCAAATGAATTCTTTTGAGTGTTTACATCAATTTGGGAATGTTTAAAATATGTTTAAAATGTTTAAAGAATAAAACCTGTGTTTTCTCTCTGTTCTGTTGATTGTAATATGACTACACTGAAATCAACTTTATCTAGCATGTTTGAAATGATAGATCAAAAACAATAGCTACAAACTGAATAATGTGAACTTATTGTGTTAAATAGATTAAAGTATAATACACATCTGACTAACAGTGTGATGACATTTACTATTAAACTGTTTTCATTATTACACCTGTATGGCTAGCAAAGTGGTGACGTTCACTAACTGTGTTCAACAGTTTTAAGTATTACACTTATTTGGCTAGCAGTGTGGTGACAATATTGCTTATCGTGTTAACAGTTTTACGTATTACTCTTGTTTGGCTAGCAGTCTGGTGACATTTACTAATTTTGTTAAACAGTGTAGAGTGATACACTTATTTGGCTAGCAGTGTGGTGACATTTGCTTACTGTGTTAAACAATTTAGAGTATAACGCATATTTGACTAGTAGTGTATTACATTTAGCTACCATTGTGTTGACATTCGCTTATTGTGTTAAACACTTTAAAGTGTTTTACTTATTTGACTAGCAGTGTGGTGACATTCAATTATTATATAAAACTGTTTAAAGTGTTCCACTTATTTAGCTAACATTGTAGTGACATTCACTTATTGTGTGAAACAGTGAAGAATGTTACACTTATTTGGCTAGCAGTGTGGAGATATTTGCTTATTGTGTTTAACTGTTTTGAGTAGTACACTTATTTAGCTGGCAGTATGGTGACATTGCTGGTGGATCCATGACTGCATACAGCAGATTTCTTATCGTCCATTTTTAATTTCAACGCTATCGGTCGTTTTTTTACAGAAAACCATGTGTGCTTTCAGCTACATTTATGACGAATGTTGAATCGCATCTCATACAGTTTCAAGCCAACACTTACTTTGCATGCAGTGAAGTGACATTCAATGATTGTATTTAACATACTATTTGAGTACAAAAGTAGTTCACTTATTTAGCTAGCAGTGCCATAACATAAGCAGATACAGTTTTTTGTTTTGTTATATGTCTTGTGTTCATAAGCTAGTTGTGTGATAAGAACAACATATCAAAATGTATATGTATGAATGTTCAGATATCAATTCAATTAGCATTGTGTTGACATTGATTGACACTAAGCATCATGTTCATCCGCATGTAGTATAAAAAGACTAGCTGATAGTATTAGAATGTGTTGTGACTAGCATTTTTCAAGCCAGCTTGTGGGGAGTTTCCAGATTAGAGGCTACACAAAATGTTAAGAGCTTAGTATTCATGAAAATTATTGCATGTTATGAAGGATTGTAATTTTCATATATTGAAGGGATGATGCAACTTAGATCTGTTACTGTGAACATTTATATTCTTAAAGCGATGCCAAACCACTGCAGGCATTGTCACCAAATTAGACCTATATTGCTACAATACATTTTTTCTTATGTTATGCAAATGGCTGATATTCAGTGATTAATGAGTAAATATTCATAAGTACAGTTTTATTAGTATATTCTTTTCCTTATATTTTTTTCTATTTTTAGTATTTATTCTTGAATGTAGAATATCAGTGTTTCTTATATTTAAATGAACGAAATCATGTGGCACCTATTTTATCTGAACCATAGAAGAATTTTTTTCTCTCCTGAAAGGTTTACTGAAATGCACTTAGACCTCTTTGCATCACCCCTCGAGTTTAAAACTTATCAACAATCCAGATTTCGGAAAACTATAGATCTAGAGAACGTGAGAAAGAAGACTTGTTTTAAGGACGCTCGTTACAGTTTCGTAATTCTTTTCTCAATAATAGATTTTGATGAAATGTTTTGTATTAAAACATCATGTTATTATGTATTGAAAAATGAAATAAAAATACTAGGTCACCAGCTTTGTTTCAATTTAATTTGCCCCTAGATATGGTGCTATTTTTAACATTTCAAAATTCCTATATTCTAAAATATATTTCAGTAAAGTAAAATAATCAGCATAAATTTGATATCCAAGCATTTTTATAATGGAAAACAATATATCTATTTGAAACATGCTCAGAGAAATCAAAAGAAATGATTTTGTAAAGAAAGGAATACTTGTTCAGCAGAACCAAGGGCTATTTTTGCATATTTTTGTCAATTTTAAGTTGGTACTTCTGCTATTTTATCGAGTTTCACATAATAGAATTTAACCAAACTCTGCACATACCTTTGGTTATGTCTACCTAATCTAAAACAAAAAAAAAATTGAAAGGTCAGAGTTTGGTTAGTACGAAAGTTTGTTACTGAACAGACTTAGCATTGTTGAAGTGGGAATTCTGGATTGATCAAAAAACTTTTTGTATGATATTCATTATACTTATTTTAAAAAGTATAAAAACCTGGCAAAACTCTTATTTACTGCACAAATAGTCGTTGTTATGAAAAAAGTACCAAATGTGCCTATAAGGGTTTTTACAATGACAATGATTTATTTGACAACAATTATTATAATTCAGACTCAAAATTTCAATTCGAAAAAAAACAAAAAATAGAACTGGCAAATTCAAGGATGAAACTGGCGATTTTCCAATTGTTAAGTTTGTAAGATTAAGACGTAAAATGTATTTACATTTATTGGAAAGTAATAATAGAAAAGTAAAATTATTTAAATTGCTGGAACAGAAAACAATATTAAAGGAAATATTAAAAAAACACTAAACAAAAGTCAAAGTAACCGCACCTTTAATGTTCTATGTTCTAATAAGCATGACTTTTTAGTCGTGTTGTTAACAAAATTTCTTTCATGTTATGATGATAAAATATATATTCTTGATAACGGTATTTATATTATTATTATCATGTGGCCACACATTAATTAGTTACCTGGATATTTTTCATATGTAAGCCATCTGTATAAATCTATATAAATCGCATTATCTATTTTGCATTTATCAGC
Source organism: Mercenaria mercenaria (assembly GCF_021730395.1). Taxonomy (NCBI): domain Eukaryota; kingdom Metazoa; phylum Mollusca; class Bivalvia; order Venerida; family Veneridae; genus Mercenaria; species Mercenaria mercenaria. The sequence continues at coordinate 2,362 of NW_026462036.1, read as the reverse complement.
ACACTTGTACGATGTACGCGATGTACACGATGTACGATCGAATTTTTTCTAACGTTAAGAATTTTTTCATACTTTGTGAGCCTGAAGAACATTAGTTTACAAGACAAACAAGAGAAGAAAAAGCATAGGTCGCCGAACTCGTTTTAATTTTATTGGGCGTTTTCTACACCCACTGTTTAAGCATTTCTGAAATTTTGTAAAATTGAAATAATGGTGGTACTTTACAAAACATATAATATCCCATTTAATGTTATAGGGATTTCATGTCTTACAGATTAATATGAATACAAGGTGATGTCAGTATTATATAAGCATAAATGTCACTAACAAATCTCTTTCATTTTTACATGTTGACATAATTACCCCACCCACTTTATTTTCAATGCAAAAATGTATTTAGATCTACAAAAAAATTCTGAGGGTAAGATTTTAAAAATATTTTGTAGCTTTAATGACACACAAAAATGCTTAAAACTGGAAAGAAAAAAGTAGGGGTCACCGTGCATCTAAGAGATTTATTAAGAAAAAATTGTCAAAAACTAGTGAACTTTGATCTTTTGTGTTCTTTTTTATTTAATTTATATTTTCTAGATAAAATAAAGTGATATCTTGAAAATTTTTATTTCAGTTATAGCTTATCATTATATGTATCAGTAACGAAAATAACAACACCAAACCTGATTCACTTTCATAGATATTTGAAATCACCTACCCCTACCCCATCTTAAATCTTACGTCAATTTTAGGCAAATGCCAGCCAAAAATAAGGGTGATTTTATTTTTTTTTCGCGAAAAGCAGCATCAATTTGCTTAAATGGTACTTTATTAGCCATATTTAATGCTTTAGCATTAATTTTCGGCAAAACTTTTGTTGGAAAGCAATATTTGAAGAAACATCTTTCAAAATGGCGGATATCCTGAAAAAAACGCTCGTACATCCTTAATAGAAATTTATTCATTATTTTTCTATTATGTTCTGTCTTATAGATTTGGAGAAGTTTTGAGTAATATTTGTTTTAATTGCAGAGCAGTTCATACTTTAATTACTTTTATTGCGTCAACAAGAATGATTAATGCGCAATTTTGTTTAATCGTTACATTATTACCATTGTTTACTAAACCAGGATAAGTATTAGCAACATTCCATCTAAATAATCCACCACAAGTATCTTCTGTTCTAGATGTTAAAAACAAAGGTGGTGTCTTGTTCTTTTTTGTATTCCTAATTTATTTGCTTTTTCATAATATTATCCAAAAATGCTTTAATATCTATTTTTCAGAGGGAAAATAACCTCCTGTTTCTATAGCAAATTTTCGTGTTTCGTGAAACCCTTCTATCTGTACAATTATTAAAGAATGTTTCCGTTTTTAGTTCAATTTTCTATTCATGTTTGTATTTATCCGGACTCCAATCGCTAGGTCAAGCCCATGATTTAAATATAAAAAATAAATTCAGAAAAACTTTCTGAAATAACGTATTGGTAACAATGATTCAATAATACATTCCTCACCTTCCTTGACTTGGAATCATTCGAATTTATATATATGAGGCGCTCATCAATGTTTTGTCATTACTGTTTTCCTAGTTTATTTAAATGTTTTAGTAATATAAAAGTTTATTGGCTTTGACTCTAAATAAATTGCAAACCTTTCTGCTTTTATCACTTTTTATTTTTTTTTTTATTTCAAGATGAAGATGTATAATCTATGATGTGTATGGTAAAACTGGTAAGCTGTTGATACATGATCATATTTGCTGTTGTAGTATTCCAAAAGATACACATCATGTCCTTCTGTTTCCAGATCTAAAACTTTGTTTTTTTATTAAGATTAAGAATAACATCACCTAAATCAACAATCCGTTTTGCTTTGGCAACCTCAGAAGCAGTTTAATTGTCGACGCCAACTTCTGTTTAAGCTAATTCTGATTCTTGTTTTAGAACTTTTACCATTATTGGTAACTGCATCACATCACCATGTGTACTGTCTTTTCAACCGCTATGTCCATTTACATTAAGCAATATCTTTAAAGTTTTCAGTTAGTATAAATAAGTCACTGTATTTTCATTGTGACGTCCTTCAACACTATTTATTAAGTGTTCAAACTGTTTCTTCAAACTTTCAATTTATCATTAAAATCTTCCGTAAGGCCATTAAATGCAGTATCTTGTTCAACAACTCTTTGTGAAGTTGCGTTTTCAAGTTCTGATTTACATTTTGATAATTTACTTAATAATGTATTAACAAATCGTGATTCATTTTTAATATATAGATGTTAAGTAGATTTATTTTTATTTTTTTATTTACCTGGATCTACAATCATTCCTTGTGGTATCCATTTCTTTGTTTTGACTGAAGTATG